>NW_008672471.1:0-9403 GCF_000695815.1 Acanthisitta chloris | reverse complement strand
GACTCGGCTGGGGTCACCCAGCCCTGCCACCTCCCTCCTGGCCCTGCCACCAGCTCAGCGCTGCCCACACCATCCCGAGGGAAGGGGGAGAGGCAGAGGGAGCCGCGGGAGGCTCACCCCAACACTGTGCCTGGCCCAGGTTGGGGGGCTGCAGCCCCCTCTCCCCCAGCCTGGGCTGTACAACACTGTCAGGTTGGGTTTCCCTTGCTGCCTCATCGTGGAAATTTCATTTTTTTGGGGGGAGGTGTCAATTAAGCCATTTTATCCAGCAATAAGGGCAGGAGAAGGTTAAGGCTTCACCTGCTGCTCTGCTGCCGATGGGATGGGGCAGGGAGAAGCCCTCCAGGGAAAAGGGAATTGTGTCCCCTCACACTGGGGTGGAACAAGACCCTCCTGTGGCAACTGGGGACAGCTCCAAAGTGTGGGGACAGAGTGGCACTGAAGGGCTCTGGTCCCTCCTCCTCCTGCTCCCCTGGAGGGCACAGTGATGTAGGAGAGATTTCTGGAGCAAAGCCAGGGAAAAGGGAGCACTGGGAAACTGGGGCACACAATGCTGGGAAAGCAGTGCCAGAGCAGCAGTGTGGGATGGCAGGAGAGCATCCCTGGGGTCTGGGGGCACCAGGTACCCCAAACCCCTTTCCTGGCACCCTGAGGGCACAGTCAGGAGCTCTTGGGGCCCAAAGCTCACTCTGGCTGCAGGGAGAGGTGCAAGGAGCTCTCCTTCTCCCCATTCCATCGATTTTCCCTGCTCTGCTGCTCCCAAAATCACACCCTGGGCTTGAAGGGAATTGCTCTGATCCCATTTCCCAACCCCAGATCCATCCAAGCCAGAGGGAGAGGGTAAGAACCCCCAATTTGGGGCATTTTCAAGTGTTTCTCTCTCCTCCCTCCCTCCCAGTCTCTCCCTGTCTGTGCTCCTGGGCCAGTGACTGTGCTGAGGAAGGGAAAAAACGTGGGATGGTTGGTTGGTTGTTCCTTTATTCCCTTTGGGTTGGATTTCTGAAGGAATTCAGAGAATTGCAGGGGGTTAATTTATTTCTTTTTAATTTATTTTGTCATATTTTTGTAAAACCTGCAGAAATGCAATAAAAAATCTATTTCAAGAAGCCTAAAGGGAGGATTTATTCCAATATCATTACCCTAATTACTGAGGTACACCTAATTACAGTGCTCAGGGAATAAGGATCAGCTCTCCCATCCCTGGAAAAGGTGGATAAGGATCTCAGGGGCACCAGGACAAACTCCAGAGCAAGAAGAGGAAGAATAAAGCAAGTTCTAATCCTCTAAATTCTGCAAATTTATTATCCACAGTATCAAACATGGAAGAGTTTCAAAAGAAGTGCCAGAAGAAAATTCCAATGGCCAAGGGATATTTACAGTCATTCCCAGGGCAGTTCCTTAGGGTTGTGGGGTGTTTTTTTTGGGAAAACCCAACTTTTCCAGCTCCACAAGTGAAGATTTTGGCTAAAAAATGGAGGAAAATTGAAGTTGCAAAGAGAGGGTGGAAGGAAAAGACTCCAAAAGTTGGTGGTGCTATGGGAAAAAAAAGGCAGGAGTTGGGAATGATGAAGTTGGGACTGGCTTCCAGACGACACAGCCTGGATTTGGGAATGGCCAAGGATGAACTAAAACCCAATCAAGGTTGTTAATTACCTCTGAATGGGCACAAACACAGCCCAGGAGTGAGTCAGCTTGGCCCATCCATCCCCATTCCATAGGGGTTAGTCATCCCAGATCCATGGGTAAACATGGAATCAGCTCCTTCTGCTCAATCCCAGGGCAAGAAAGAGCTCTTGACCTCTCAGCTCACCCCAGATCTCCATAAAATTCAAGATCTGTGTTCCAAGAGGAGATACCTGAGGGAAAAAACCAACCCAAGAGACAACTCCAAAGTCTCTGCTCATGGATTCCCTTGGAATCCATCCTGCCCTTCACCATTCCCAATCCCTAACTTTTCCATTGTGGCTCTTTCTGCCCTAAAATCCAACAGCGACAAGAAGAATTAAATCAAGAATCAAACCAAGACTTCACCTAACCAAACCTCCTCTTACCTGTGTGTTTGTCACTTGGGATTTTAGGGGCAGGAAAAGGACTTTCCCAACTTCTTCACTTTCTAAATGTTCCCCAAATACATCTCATCACTCACAGTCAGGAAAGGAGCTGTTCCCAGATGGATTTATTGTCCTTTCATAGCAATGAACACGTTTGTGCTGTGCTGAGCTTTGAGGAAAGACACAGAATGCAACCCAAAGTGCCCCAAAATTCCCAAATCGCGGACGAGTCGCTCCAGGTATTGTTTTAAAAAAAAAAAAAAAAGCCAAACTTTTAGTAAACATTGGAAACAGGAATAATACAAATCCCATTGGGCAGCATAGAAAAGCCCTGGAGGGTCAGGAGATCCTGGGAATGCACAGGAGGAGTTGGGAATTGTACAAATAAGGTGGGTAAAATCCCAGGTTGGGGTGAAAGGTTTGGTGGTGTTGGTTCAATGCACTAAGGCACCAGGAAGTCACAGTTAGGCAAAGATCTTCCCTGCAACATTCCAAGCCACTTCCCACATGGAGAGAGGAGCAAAGAGCTCTGGGTGGAGGACAGAGCTCTGGAGCCAGGAAAAGCCTGGAATGACTTGGAGGAGGAAGTGGAAGGGAGGAGACAGGATGGGATGAGATTCACTGTGGGGATCACAAATCCAGGGGTAAGGACAGACACTGTAGGGATCCCAAATCCATGGATGGGATGAGGACAGACTCACTGAAGGGATCCCAAATCCATGGATGGGATGAGACAGACTCACTGTAGGGATCCCAAATCCATGGATGAGATAAGGACAGACTCACTGTAGGGATCATAAATCCATGGATGGGATGAGAACCACAAATCCATGGATGAGATAAGGACAGACTCACTGTAGGGATCATAAATCCATGGATGGGATGAGAGATTCACTTCAGGAATCACAAACTGAATCCATGGATGGGATAAGGACAGGCTCATTGTGGTGATCCCAAATCCATGGCTGGGATGAGCACAACCTGCAGGGATCCCAAATCCCTGGATGGATGGGATGGGATAAGCACATCCTGCAGGGATCCCAAATCCCTGGAATCCAGGGCTGGGATAAGCACATCCTGCAGGGATCCCAAATCCCTGGAATCCAGGGCTGGGATAAGCACATCCTGCAGGGATCCCATCCCTCTCCTGCTCATTCCCCAACACCAAGAAAACCCCAAACCAACTTAACCCTTAAATCCTTCACAACTTCACTTCTCCATCACTCCCAAACCACTTGGAAAAGGCAACTTACACCTCCTGAAAAAAAACTCCTGCAGCATTCCCAAGGCTCCCAGCTCAGCTTTGAAGGACAAAACCAGGGAACAAAACCAGGGGATTCCAGCAGGAAGGAACTGCCAACTTTTTAATGGTACAAAGCCCAAACCCTGTGCAGGGATACAGCAAAGTCTCCAGCTCTGCTCCTCACCACCAGCTGCCTCTTCCCTTCCTCTCCTGGCACCTGGATATTCCTCAAAGGATTCCTCACTCAGCTTTGGATCATCCCAGCGAGGCTGGAAGTGGACACAAGGCTAGAGGTGGACACAAGGCCAGAGGTGCACACAAGGCTGGAGGTGGATATAGAGGTTTGGGTGTTTTAAGCAGAGCTCAAGGAGGAGAATCTTCTTCCCAATGCCATCAAATCCCTCAGGAATCCAAGGAATTTATCTTCACCAACACAGTTGGCATGGTCAACGTCATTCCAGGACTTTGGAGGTTGCTGCCACAGCAGAAAGGAAAATGTGGTGGGTTTGTTGTGGTTTTGTTGGTTTTTTTTTTGAGGCAGATACAAAGTTCTAAGCTACTTGGTGTTAATTCACTCACAAACTCAGTGCCTAAAGGGAACATCTGAAATTCCAACAGGAGCTGTGTCCTGCTCTTCCTAAGGTTCTGCTTCCAACACTCTTAGGGACAGTTTGTGCCTCTTCACCCCTAAAACTGGACAGGGGGAAAGGCAGAGCAGAAACCCTCAAAGCTCGTGCCCACCACGGCCCCTTGGAATGGGGCTCCTCCAGGATCTCTAGGAAAACACTCCTGGGATATCTTGATGTTCAGGATTTGTTGAGGAGGTTAAAACACAGCTCTAAATGCCACAATTTCAGCTACCACAGTGGGAATCAGCTCCTCAGGGCAAAGCAGACAGCACGACTAAGCTACTCCTTTCCTGTCCCAATACTCTTTTCCATGAGTCTTGAACCTCTGGATCCACTTGGATCTCTGCTGTGGTTCCCATTGGAGTCAGTCAAGGGTTCCAGGCAACAGGCACTGAACTGTCCCAGCCCAAAGGGATTGGTTGTCCTCACAGCCCATGGAAGTTCAGGTTTTGCTCCACTCCAAGTCCTGAATTCCATCCTGGACACGCAGGAAAAGCCGAAGTAGCATTTTCCAGAGCCAAGAGTTGAGGCAGAGGTGCTGAGGTGTTCCCAGACTGCTCCAAGTGTTCCCAACCCACCTCCATCCCATCAGCTGCTGCTCCACCAGGTGGTGGAACAAACTTTTGGGAGTGGGAGAGGAGAATCCTTTGATTCCAACGGAGAAATCGCCTGGATCAGGTCATTCCAGCCCAGGAGGAAGAGAAAATTTAGGAGCAACAAACCTCTCCCTTCAATCCTGCATGGATATGTGGAAGCGTATCCATGGCCCTCATGGCCCAGATCCCAAAAACACGACGGAGATGGAGCTGCCAACGGATTTGCTCTGCCCAACACAACCCTCAGTGCCATCCATGATTGGAGTGCAGTGCCAGGTTTGGAATATTTCAGGCAAAAACTGTGAGGCCCCACACTTATGGCTGGATTAGGGCTATCCAAAGAGTGAATCCCTTGGAATATGTCAATAGGGAAGTGAAGGAACAACCTCAGGCTCCTGCCCAGGTGTGACAGCTACACCTGAGGGATTGGCAGGGAACAGATCCTGGGTGTGGTTTTTTATTTTTTTTGGAAAGGAGGAATTAAGGTGATGTTTCCTACCTGGTTCCACCCCTGCTCCATAAATTTTAGGGCATAAATAAAAAAAAAAATAACAAAAAAACCAACCAACTGGAGAGGAAAAAAACCCCAAAATAAATAGACTGGCTCTTGGGAAGTCAAGAAGTGGTTTGGGCTGTGCAGTGTGGGAACTGAGAGGGAGCAAGGGGCAAATTTACACACTTGGAGACAGAAGAGGAAGCGCCTGCCAAGGAGCAGAGGAGAAATCCAAGGGTTTAAGTGTCCTCGTTCATGTCCTGGCTGTCTGTCCGAGCGATTTTCCGAGGAGGCGCCGAGTTCTCACCTTCTATCTCCACCTGCTCTTGGTCTCTCTTCTTTGCTGCGTTCTGAGGGACACACAAAGGCCCAGTGAGATCTCCACACCACTCCCAACCCTCAGAGCCAGCTGGGAATTGTTGGCAGAGGATTGGGAACAGGGTTTGGCTGTACTGACCCAAGTGGGACAGCACTGAGGAGTTTGCCCAAAGCCAAAGTTGCTCCTTAGGGATTGGTTTGGATTGAGGGTGGGATGAAATCTTTGACCTCAGCAAACCTCTCAAATCCTTGGCACATATAAATATTTCCCTTTCAGCTCCAAGAATCTGCCCTCTCTCCATGTTTTTCCTCATCCTTTGCTCTGTTGGTGACACTTTGGCATCTCCACTCCCAACTCATCACCTTCTCCAAGTGCTCCCACCCCTCAAGGATCCCAATTTTCAGACTCAGCCCCTGCCATACACTCCCACCCTAAGTATACCAAAATTCCCAGGCTCAAACTCCACCTGGAGCAACATTCCTTAGCGTGTCCCTCCTGAAAATTCCCATGTGACACCCAAAAATCCTTCTGAAGCTGCATCCATGCACAGACTCCTCTGTCTCCAGCCCCTGGAGCAGCTGAGGTGGAATTTGCCACCAATTTTCCATGGGAACAAAAGGGAAAACCAGGATGGAATGTGGATTCCCAAATTCTAGGTTAAACCTTGAGTGAGCTCAGGTTTTTTTTGCCCTTTGCATGAAGCACAAAGACGTTTTTTTCTCGGGGAGTTGGAGCCTCCTCAGGTTCTCCTTGCTCAGAGTTCACACTTGATTTTTCACTACTTTTTTGAGCCCAAATCAAACCCAAACACCAAAGTTCAAACCCCCCAAACTGTACCTTTTTGTCCCACTGCTGATGGAGGTAACGCAAGAGGATATTTGTCTTTTCTGTGACGATGACTGTGGGGAAAAAAAAAAGCAAAAGGAGTGAAAAATTTGGCAAAAAAAATCAGCTAAAAATCTTCCCAACTCCCCTAAAAATTCAGTTTCAAATTAGACAAAGAGAGTCAGGTAAGAATCAGCTAAAATATCAGTTAAAGATCAGCTAAAATTCAGCTAAAAATAAGGTAAAAGTTCAGCTAAAGATTCAGCTAAAAAAAGCATCAAAATTAGTGGAAAGCAGCTAAAAACCACTTAAAATTCAGCTTAAAATGAGCTGAACCCCAGTTAAAAACAATCAGCTGAGAACCAGCCCAAAAAAAATCAGCTGAGAATCAGCCCAAAAAAATCAGCTGAGAATGAGCCCCCAAAAAAACAGCTGAGAACCAGCCCCCAAAAAAATCAGCTGAGAATGAGCCCAAAAAAATCAGCTGAGAATGAGCCCAAAAAAATCAGCTGAGAATGAGCCCAAAAAAAATCAACTGAAAACCAGCCCAAAAATAATCAGCTGAAAACCAGCCCAAAAAAAATCAGCTGATAATCAGCCCAAAAATCAGCTGAGAACCAGCCCAAAAAAAATCAGCTCAGAACCAGCCCCCAAAAAATCAGCTCAGAACCAGCCCCCCAAAAAAATCAGCTGAAAACCAGCCCAAAAAAATCAGCTGAGAATCAGCCCCAAAAAAATCAGCTCAGAACCAGCCCAAAAAAACACCAGCTCAGAACCAGCCCCCAAAAAAATCAGCTGAACACCAGCCCAAAAAAAATCAGCTGAAAACCAGCCCAAAAAAATCAGCTCAGAACCAGCCCAAAAATCCCCCAGATCAATCCCAGGCCCCATGGCACTCACTCTGCTCCGAGGGGAACTCTCTGGTTGGCAGGTACACCGAGGGACGTCTGTTCTGTGGGACAACAGGACACTCAGTGCTGGAAGGACATTCCCACCCCCTGGAAATCCTGGAATTCCCACCCTGCTCCAGGACACTGGGGCAGCAGTATCCCAGAAACCCCAGGAGGAAGAGATTCCACGTATATTCCTCATATATATAACAGATGTGGACTAGGAATGATGTGACAATTCCCTTATCCCATCAAATCCCATTTTTTTGGGACACAACCCTCAAATTGTAGGATTTCTCTCCAAAGCAGCACAGCTGGGATTTACCTGCTGCAAGGCACATTCCACAGGAAATTTTTCTTACCAATCCCAACTCATGGTTATCAGGAATAACACATTTTCCTCGCCAATCCTAACTATCAGCTGGGATAAACCATTTTTTTTAAGCTCCAAATCCTCATCTCAGTGTGCTTCTCTGAGGATTGAACTCCTCCTTTCCCAGCCCTGGGATGTGGGAATTCTTACCGATGCTTTGCACACGGAATCCGCATGGAATCTGCTGAAGTTGCTTTTGTTGTACACTGGTAATCCCTTCAAAAAATCTGCCTGGAAGCAGGAAAAAAACCAACAGTGAGGGAGGAAAGGAGGAGGAATAATCCAGGGAGGAGCTGAGGGATGTCAAGCAAGATATCCACAGATTCCCAAAGCTGCTCCAGGTACACCTGGAGGAGATCTGAGTGTCCCTGGCTCCTGTCCCCACATTCCATGTCCCATGGCAACATTCCCTGTCCCCAGGGCACCAAATTCCCTGTCCACACATTCCCTATCCCCAAGGCCACCACATTCCCCAGTCACCAAATTCCCTGCCTCTACATTCCCTATCCTCAGGCCACCATATTCCCTATCCCCACATTCCCTATCCCCAGGCCACCACATTCCCTGGTCACCAAATTCCCTGTCCTCACATTCCCTATCCTCAGGCCACCACATTCCCTGGTTACCACATTCCCTGTTCCCAGCACCACTGGAGCAGCTCCAGCCCCAGCAAAGCTTAGCCACGACCCATCTGGATCAGGATGGAGACACTACCACCATCCCAATGGAACAATCCTGCTGGATACATCCACATTCAGCTCTTGGATCCCAAGGAAAAAGCCTGGAGTTGTATCCTTGGATATTCAGAGTGCAGTGCAAGGATCCTGCCACCTCTGGGAGGTCAGTGGCACAGGGGGAATGACCTCCCAGGCAATGGCACAGCAGGGAATGTCCTTCTGCCACTCTTTAACCAAGGAATGCTCAGCCCAGCCAACCCAGAGGAGCTGAGGGAGGGGGAAAAACCAGGAGCAGACACCTCAGAGCCTTTGGGGAAAGGCCAAACCCCCCAAAAAACAACAACATTACACAACCTCTGGTTCCTCTAAGGTTTGGGAAGTGAGGGAGAGATGAGATCCATCTACTGCTCCGTGTCCCTCAGCTTCCTGGGAGATGCCAGACCTCATCTAAAAAGCAGAAAAGTGGGGAAAAACCAGCCAAATATCTGTGCTACATTCCCAGGTGGAACTGCAGGAATAAGGCTTGGGAAGGTGAGGGTCAGGACAAAGGTGCTGGATGGGACACAGGGGAATGTGGGTTAGAGGGAAAAACATGGATACGGGCTTAGGAATGGTCTCCTGAGGAGGTCAGGCCTGGGATAACTGTGGAAGGAGACACAGGGACACCTGGACATGGGGACACCTGGACATGGGGACACAGGGACACCTGTGGAGGAGACACAGGGACACCTGGACATGGGGACACCGGGACACCTGTGGAAGGAGACACTGGGACACTTGGGCACAGGGATCACAGGGACACCTGTGCATGGGAAACCCCTGGGATACCTGGACACGAAGCCCCTGGGACACCACTGTCCTTCCTGTAACTACTGACCTTGTGAAGGAACAGAAAGAAAACTCCTGCCCAAAATTATCCAGTCCTAACAGAGGGAGAAAACTCTGGGATCATCCTGGGGCTGGAGGATCACCCCAAACCTCAGAGAGGTTCCAATCCCTCCCTCTTTCCCCAGACCTGGGGCTACAGGACTCACCCCTCCCCCTGCCAATGACTCCAAAAACTGAGGGTGGGGGAGTCTCCACTCCCCCAGGGGTGGCACCCAAACCACCACAACCCCCCCAAACACCAGAAAGGGGGAAACCCCCAACTTGGGGTGCCCTCACCACCCACCCCACAACAAGGGATGTCCCCCCTCTTGGGGGATGCTCCACCATCCTGGGGTGTCCCAGTTCCTTCCTTCGGGTGGGGAATAACCTCCTGCACCCCAAAAATCCTTAAGGACAATCCAGCCCCTTCCCTGGGGTGG
>NW_008672470.1:0-6471 GCF_000695815.1 Acanthisitta chloris | reverse complement strand
CTCAAGCTTAATTCTTGCAGGTATTTAGAATTACATCAGATAAATACACAAATGCCCAGTTAATATGGAAAGGGGAAGTACAATAGGCTTTATCATGCACTGGTCCATAGCTTGTTTGGGTATGAGGTGTATTTTTACTCAAATAACCAAAGAACAAATACTTATCACTTCCGAATTTCCTGAGCAAGTTCAAACCCTGTTTATAAAGAAAACCTTGGGGATAGTCAGCAGGCCACAATCCTGTACTTTTTCCTTTAATAGTCTTTAATGAGATTTGTTAAAATTTAAAAAAATAAATTACTACTTCCCTATATATTGCTTTTTATTGGATCTCAAGGACTGAATAACACTGATCTCCAGCATGCTGCTGTTAATGAATTCTGTTTTAGCAAATGAAGCTTATAGTTTCTCATTTCTGTGGATTTTCTAGAAGTTTATGGCTCAGCTTTGTACAGTTTTATAATTTTTAACATGAGCTGGATGGTTACCAAATTAAATTATAGAATTTACTAATTTAACTATGAGAGTTCCTTGCCTCTTCCACATTTACTTGTTTTACTTAGGAGACTGTCATCTTTTGAAAAGCTTTAGAAAATCACCATTAGCAATGCCAAAGGAAAAAAGTTTAAAAGCTTAAAATCTGTTCTCTTTCATGCCCAAATGGATAAATCAGTGGAACATCCAAATCCTTGAAAACGTCTTTTAGCATAACTTACACTTTTTACTCCTAATCACTTTTCCCTACTCTTCTAGAAAGTTTTTGTCTTCTGAAATTATGTTACTTGTATATATCCACATACTTAAATAAACCCTTCTGTGTTTTTGCTACTCAGTCTTTATTTCTTTTATGGTTTGTTGAGCAGAATGGGTACTTCTGTCACTTTTCATCTCATTGGAAAGCCTACAGCAACCTAGAAGCATTTAGTTCTATTCATCAGTTGAAAAGATATTTCATTGGTTAGAAGATGGCATGACTTACATATCTGAATGAGAAAACAGAAGTTATCTCTTAACACATCTGTAAAACTATCTGCCAAGATGCTACATTTTATTAATAAAATTTTAAGTTGAAGTTTATTGCTTAAAACAAAAAAAATATAATCAGTACTGCGCATTTTATTAATAAAATTTTAAGTTGAAATTTATTGCTTAAAACAAAAAAAAATATAATCAGTACTGCATATAATAGAGAAGTTGCATAGCATTCATTTGCTAGAAATTTAGAATATAATGGTTGGAAGTGATACATAGGAGCACTTATGCTATCAAAATCTTTGATTAAGTGTATATAATGGTTGGAAGTGATACATAGGAACACTTACGCTATCAAAATCTTTGATTAAGTGGCTATAATACACATGATGTATTCTTTCTGCTTTATTTGTCCTTGACGCATCCTCAGTTTGAGCATTGTGCCAGGTACTTGGTATTAAAAAAATGATAGAGACTAGAAGGATTCAGTAAAGCTAACAAGTATAACAAAGACTTTGGGAAAAAAAATCTGGAAAGACAAATTGTTGTCTTGTATCTTCAGAGAAAAGGAATCATAAGAGTACTCAAATATTCAAAACAAGGACTGTAGCAAAAGGAAAATAATTGCTTTCTGTGTCTGTTGCAGATGGAAGTGTTAATTAACATAGATTACCAGATTTCATAAAACGCAATCTTTTATTTAGATTAAATAAACGGAAGATTTTTTTTTAATTTATTTTTATTTACAACTAGGATTGCCCAGAAAGATGCTGGATGCCTCAGACCTGGAAATCAGGTCTAGTTGAAGATGTCCATGCTCATTGCAGGTGGTGGTTTGGGCTAGATGACCTTTTAAAGGTCCCTTCCAACCTGAATTATTCTGTGATTCTATAAGTTTAAAATAAGCAAAAAAAAAAACCCCAAACACACTTGCAAGAAAAAATAGCCCAAAACCAAACCAATAAAAACCCAAAAGCAAGCTCTCCAACACCTTGGGTTTTACAGGGAAAAAGAAAATCCTGTCTGTTGAATGGTTACATACTGGAATGTATCCAAGTTATCTATGTTATTCAAGAGGGTTTGAAACCTCTTATCATTGAAGGTTCTATGATCAGGTTAAATAACATCTGGTAAGAATTCTTGATGTGAAGTTATTGAATTTGCATGGGGGAACATAGGACCTTACAAGTATGCAGTGGTGAGGGTGGGAGAGGGCTGCAGTGTGAGGCTGCAACTGGGAAGATTGAACTCCCTATGTCAAGGCTGCACCCAGCATGGAAGGCAAAGCTTCATCTTCCCTGTTAGTCCTACGTGTCATGGTTTAACCCCAGCCAACACCCAAGCACCACTCAACCACTCCAAAACATAGCCCCATACTAGCTCCTGTGAAGAAAATTAACACTACCCCAGCTAAAATCAACACACAAGCTCAAAGTGATGCTAGTGGGGAAACTTCAGAGCATGCCAGCTAGTTGGGGTTGATTATCCTGGAGAAAAGGAGACTGAGCAGAGGCCTCGTTACTTTTTACTGTGGGTCAGTCTCTTCTCCCAGGTAACAAGCAATAGTATATGAGTAAATGGCCTCAAGTTGCACCAGGGGAGATATAGATTGGATGTTAGGAAAAATTTCTTCACTGAAAGGGTCACCAAGCATTAAGTCACCATCCCTAAAGGTGTTTAAATAACATGTAGATGTGGCATTTAGGGACATAGTTTATTGGTGGACTTGGCAGTGCTACTTCGTGGCTGGACTCAATATTCTCAGAGGTCTTTTCTAACCAAAATGATTCAATGATTCTAGTCCTTGTAGCATAAAGGAGTGGCTAAGACACATTGTACTACAAATGTTAAAAAAATTAAGAGGTGCAATGGGGGAACTATGAAAAGCTTATATATAAATGTCTTGGGCTGAAGGGAGCTTGCTCTTTACAGTAGTATTTTCAACTGACATTTGGATAAACTTGTTTACATTTATTAATGAATATGACAGCAATAGCAGCATTAATAGGAAAAGGCTAAGAACAACATTTATGAATAAATTTGAGGACATTTCAAAATTCTGAAAAAAAAATCACAGAAAAGAATAGAATCTGCATTAGTAAATTAAATTAATTCAACAAATACATTATTTGTTGTATGCAATTTACATAAACCTTGATAATAGAGGTGGTATTCTTTTCTATGATGAAGCAACACATGAAGTGGCAGCATTAGCAATGAGAAACAGGCTACTCATATGTGTAGTGCCACACAGTGTACCATGGTTCCTCCAGGTTTATCTGAGCCTGTCTGCATAAAGAATGCAGAAAATATTTATTTGGAATAAGCATTTCAACTGTTCACAGTATGAGTGAGTGAGTGAGTGAGTGAGTTTTTTGAAGATTTGCCAAAGCCCAAATTTGTTATTGCACAGACTCTGATGCCCATCAGTCTACAGTGTCACACACCTTGCCATATAGCAGTAAAGGCAGGATAGGAAGAGAAAACTAAGATTGTTCATGTCTCTATATACTGTATTTTTGTTTCGGTGCTACAGTATGGCTGCAAAAATATTTAGATAGATAACTTCTAAGAAAAATCAGTGTACTCTATTAATAGGTATTTTAAAAATAGTTCATAAATCTATGTTTGTTCCAGTTTTCTCAGTAATTCTTTGTGTTCACTGTAATAAAATACTTTTCCAGCACCATGAGATTGACAGTTTGCTGATTATCTACTAGAGAACACACTAGCAAAATGCTTAGGACCAATAAGCTGTATTGTCCTTCTTAGCTTATCTATTCAAGATGTATATATTTGCCAGTAACAGCAATACAAAAATAAAGAACCTGGTATTTTAATACTAAGTTGTTGTTCCTTTACATTAAGGGAGAGCATTTAGATTTATTACCTGATTTTTCAAGTGTACATCCCTGTATGTACAGAATTCATTCCTGGCCATGAATTTGTTAAGTAGTCAGTTCTCAAAAAGACTGAGCCTCATCTGACTTGAAAAAGTGTTCTATTAAGATAAAGATTCTCACTGTTTGGTTTGTATCTTATTATAGCTTAGAAAATTAGAGGAAAAGAAATAAACAAATAAAAAAACCCCCAACTACTAACAACCAAAAAGCCCAAACAAACAAATTGTGGGGCATTAAATCTCTGTAAACAAGATCATTGCAGTACAGTGCTTGTCTGTCCAAGAAGCAGCCTGACATAAATGTGACTTGCATGCTGTTTGTACTAAGAATAGATTTACTGGCAACTGTTGCTGTGGGTGGCATCCACTTCATAGTTAAGCAATCAATCACATAGACTTTTCATTTCCCTTTTTTTGCATACCTGCAGATGTTCACATAGAAAACACAAAGAATTAATTTTGATCCTATTATAGTTTTTCGCAGTTACCATTTCACACTTCCATACTTATGTAAAGGTTTATAGAGGGTGCATGTTAAAAGTATCAAAAAGAAGGAAAAAAGTATTTTTAGACTTGTGTATATACATATGTATATAAAGACTAGATACAGTGTCTACAGTGGCTCTAAATAGAATGGAATGTAATTGCAGGATTTGCATGCAAGAGTGATTGGCACTAAAGTGAATGAACAGAGTTTGTGTATTAATTGAAATGCATTTCTTGTTTTACTGATTCATTCAGATTAATGAACATATTTTTAACATAATATAAAAATCCAACAAAAAGAAAAGTCATAGTGGTATTTCCTTCCTTGTTCCAGTGCAGCAAACCCCCTTTATATAAATATTCACTACTGCAGGAAAATCAAATGTATCCTGGGAGCTTGGGAATACTCTGTGTCATTCAGAAGCACCCTTTTCTGGCAGACACCTGAAGTTGTGTCAAAGCTCTTTTAGCTAGGAGGATGGTCACAGTAATATGGGGCCTCTGGGACAGAAGAAAGGAGAATAAAGAGGGAATTGCAGCCTTCCATAAACCATTGCTTTTTGGTTTTTTTTAAGCGAGCCAAAAATGGTACACTTACACTTCCTATGGATACTGGTTTGGTTTTTTTTCCCGGTGACATTTTTCAGGTCTATCTAATACTGTCAGAACTTTGAAGTTGTGTTTTGGCTCTGATGGTATTCCATTACTGGGATAGTAATGTTCTGTCTACACAGGAGGAAACTAAATGAAATGGACAAATAACATTCAAAATTATTATGCAAAGGCTTCCAAAATCTTCTGTCTTTTCTGTTGATTCTTTTTTTTTCTGTCTGCTAAATATGTAGCTATTTGGATGTATTTTTGAGCCAGGTCAGAATATTTCATATATCTATTATATTAGAAATATTTGTTGTTCATAGTTTAGATAATCCAGGTGAGGTAGATGTCCTTTTAAAAATAGTCAGTCAAAGGTGGCCTGGTTTACTTCCTTATTCAACAGTTAATTTAAACATGCATAATGTGAGTGACTCATATATTAAAACTAGCCCAAAGTAGAGTACTTAGGGACTCAGGAGAAGATATTGAACTTAATTCTATCCCTTGACCTGACTATCAAATTAGGAATGAAGTAGTGGTATTTCCTTCTGTTTATTTAAGATACAGTGAAGGCTGAAGAATATCACTCAAGAAACCTGTCAGTGGCAATCTCAGAAGTGTTTTTATACAGACTGATTCCAACAAAATGGCTTCTGGAAAGAACTAAAATTATAGGACCTGTTAGGAAGAAAGAAATGCAAATAAGCCAGTGCTCAGATATTTCCCCTTCACCGAAAAGAATATTGGTCTTCAGAGTGTAAATGAGAAATCAGTGTCTTACATCAGTTATCACCCAAGGAAAATTTATGTAAAGTGGCTTTGCAACTTTTTATATGCATCAGCAAAGCTACATTTGGTTCATGCATTTTTCAGGCAAGGGTCTCTTCCTGAAAATTCTTGGTTTTAAACTCCAGATGTTCCTTAAGCTCCAAGTTACCAAACGATGTCTTAGATCATTCAGCAAAGTAAAATGGTAAGTGAAAGCAGATATTCTTTAAGACTGTCTGTGTCTGTATTGTGAAGAGTTGCAGCTAAACATTAACTGCTTGAGTTCCATTCAGAAACAAGTGAGAAACAAAACCTTCTGGCAAATTGAAAGGTAAGCAGAGTATCATCATATTCAAAAGAAAGTTGGGTCTAAGTATCTAACACAAGCCTACAGTGAGAGACCGGTAACCCAGCAGGAAAAGAACTTTTCTGCCTTTGAGACAGATCTTTTTTTCCCAGACATAATACCACTCCACTTCCACTTCAAAACCTTGCTCTGAAACTAATATAGGAAAGGGAAAAGGGTTTACCCGTAGAATGTGGTTTGCACTGTGAAGCTTGGATACCCTGTCAGGTGAATTTTGGCAAAATGCTGTGTAAAAGGAACCAGACATCTACTTGATGATAAGATTCACATTTGGGGAACCAAAGCAGAAAAACACCCGAGATACTGAATATGATCATGAAATAGCTGTACAGATTGGTTTACTTGAAAAGACACTATGTGGGTTGACTTTTCCTTAAAA
>NW_008672469.1:0-550 GCF_000695815.1 Acanthisitta chloris | reverse complement strand
GAAGGGGAAGGGGAAAGGGAAAGGGAACAGGGGAAGGGAAATGGAAAGGGGAAGGAAAAGGGGAATGGAAATGGAAAGGGGAAGAGGAAGGGAACAGGGGAAGGGAAAGGGGAAAGTAAAGGGGAAGGGAAAGGGGAACAGAACAGAGGAAGGGGAAGGGGAAGAGGAAAGGAAAGGAGAAAGGAAGAGGAAAAGGGAACAGGGAAAGGGAAAGTGGAACAGAACAGGGGAAAAGAAAGGGGAAGGGGAAAGGAACAGGGAAAGGGGAATGGAACAGAGGAAGGGAAAGGGAAAGGGAAATGGAAAGGAAAGGGAAAGGGGAAAGTAAAGGGAAAGGGGAAGAGAAAGGGGAAGGGAAAGAACAAGGGCAAGGGGAAGGGAACAGGGGAAGGGAAATGGGAAGGGGAAGAGAAAAGGGAAGGAGAAGGGGAAGGGAAAGTCAAAGTCAAAGGGAAAGGGGAAGGGAAAGGGGAAGGGAAAGGCAAAGTCAAAGGGGAAGGTAAAGGGAAAGGGGAAGGGAAAAGGGAAGAACAAGGGGAAGGGGAAGGGA
>NW_008672468.1:1855-3745 GCF_000695815.1 Acanthisitta chloris | reverse complement strand
CCGCCGGCTCGATGCCAGGGGGTTTTCTTCCTGGCCTCCGCCTCCCCTTTCTGCTGGAGGAGCTGTGTTGGCACACGTGTAAGGGTCTCCCTCCTCCGCTGCAAGGGCGCTCCTTCGAGTTTCCCTAAGTGAAAGACAGGTTATTTAGGGTACATAACCTCACAAAGAGATGCACTATTGCAAGTGTTTACACGACTTACAGGATTTTCATCCCCTTAATTTAATGTATTCTTTGTTCGTGTCTATGAGTTCGTTGCTTGTAAATACTTTGTCCGAGAGATTTATCTTTTTACAGAATTTTCTAGAAATGACGTTTCGATTATCAGGTTAAGCAGGGTGAGTGCACTCGCCAAACTGGATCCACTTTTATATTGGTAAAGCTGACGACCGTATTAAGTAAACGTCTTAAGCTCAAGCAGATACCTCAAAAAAAGTAGCGCTATTTCTTTAAATGTGACAAACAAGGCTTCAATTGCACTAGGTTTTGTAAACCTTACCCGGTGTGCTTGCTCCCTCTCCTTTCCTCCACCCTCCCGCCCTGAAACCTGTGTTGGATTATGCTCAACCGATGGGTACAACCACCCAAAAGACCTCGTCTCTTCCTATTTTCATATTAACCTTCTTTTAGACTCGATGTCTTTTCGACCTACTCGTGAATGTGATGAATGGCCAAATGAATGTATAATTTCTGTGGTTGGTGTCCAGACCATTGCATGATGCACCGTGCTTTGCTGTACTGCGGGTACACTGAGTTCTATCAGTTGTCGTGTGTGAGCGAAATGTCCTCCTGATTTTTCTGTACAATCATGAAAGACTCTGGGATTCCGCCGGTGATGGAAACCAGGGCAGGATTTACGGGTCCTTATAATGTCTGTAATAAATATATTCCACTTTCAGGTAGCCCTCGTCTGCCTACCTCTGTGTGATGTCAGCGCTGAGTCATAGGCCGGGCTTAGCAGTTTTCTTTGCCTTATTTTCTTCTACTGGGGCCTTTCCAAGGGGGAAAAGGGTGTAAGAGTCTCAAAACCTTACTTCTCATGTGTTGTTTTGTCAGGGTCAGAGCTCTAATTGCCCAGTCTGTCTTCTTACACAAAACTTCTTCCTCTCCTATGCTCAAATAATATTAGTTTTAGAAAATATAAGGCCCTTCTCTCCCTTCTTCATAACTGGGGGGAATTTATGATCACAATCTATTTCTGAAGCACAAACACGAGAACTTCCTGGGTCAAGTGCTAACCTTTTCACCTTGGGATGGATGCTGACACTTAGATAAACAGAGCACCTTTCAAACGCAGAAACTGCCTTCAGCCAGTCTTTCCTCACACTGCAGGCCCCTCTCCAAGGACTGCACATTTAATTAGCCCGGGCACTAATCTGGTTCCAGCTTCTCTCTCCCACTCCCAGGCTGCCATCCCCAGTGGCTGATGGGGTGCCAGCTTGGGTGCCAGCTCCCAGGGCTTGGCAGTGTATTTTTGGATTTAACCCTAGCCTGTTCCTTGCCTCTGTCTTCCCTCCACATTTTTTTTTTTTTTTCAGAAAAAAAAGCAAGATCTAGCAGGGAAATATGGTAAGATTTCCAAGTGTCAAGTCAACAGCAGGACAGGGAGGGAGAGGAGCGTGTGTGAGGAGAACCTGGGTGGCAGGACAGTGCAGAGACATGCTCAGCTGGACGGGAGGTGTCTCAAGTCACTGATGCCTCTTGAATTTCAACGCAAACACGTGTAACATCTCCTACACCCGGCACAGCTGCGGGCAGTGCTACCGGGCTTTGCCTGTGGCCGGGATGCCCACGCAGGCTTTGCTTTACGGGATCGACAGAGAGTTAACGAAATTTTCTTCACTTTGGTGTCAAAAGAGACTAGTTCTGATTTGCAAGGCGCGGCGGCCATA
>NW_008672468.1:270-1791 GCF_000695815.1 Acanthisitta chloris | reverse complement strand
CTCTATTTCTTTCATTTCCCCGCCTGTCATATACTTTACCTTTTGTTTATTAGTGTAAAGCCACAAAGCAAAACAGATGGCCTTCTTCCAGAGACTTAGATGTGTTAAAGTGGCATTTGCATGCCAATGAGGGCATTTCAATATCGAAATCTGGATCTAAACATTGCTGGAATCCGGATCTGCAACTCGGCTCCCCCGGTGTTGACTTAATGTGTTAGAAAAAGAGGCCATTAATTACAGTCTAAATGTGAGAGACAAGACACTTGTCAGTGCGTCAATCTGCGGTGAGCGATTCGCGGGCAAAGAGTCCTGTCTCCTTCAAAACCCAAACCTCAGTTATGTGTATATATATATATACATTTATAAACATATATTTTTTTCCCCGCACTCGCGATCGATTTAATGCAAAGACGCTCCAAACCTCCCGATCCTGTTTCATTTCGTTAGCGTTATTATTATTTCGATACAATCAGCCTTTCGTGTCAGGGGTGTGGGGAAAAGAAATTAAAATCTCTAGTCTAGAATTTGTACGACAAAAATATCGCTAAATAAATAATCACAGCGTGCTTTGACCCGATGAAGACACTAATTTGCCCTTCCTTTTGTTTTTAAACCTTTTAATATTTATTTTAATTTTTCTTTCTAGAGTCTCAGGGAGAAGAAATGAAGGAAAAAAAACCCAACTCAAAAAAACCCCTCTACCAACCCAAACAGCATCCAAATGTCAAACGAAGTTTAGCATCTTCCTATCATACTTAAGGCCATTTCTGCTGTTCACCTTTAAAGTTTACTTTTGGAGGCTATTGAGATGCTTTGGTGTTTTCCTCTGGGGCAATCAGATTGAAACCGATCAATATTTACTCAGTCTGAAAGGGCTGTTGAAAAGGCAGCTAACAACAAACTGCTTAGCTGCTCTCCCCTCTTTAATCTCAGGTTCACAGAAAGTTCAAGCAGAAATGAATTCGGTGATGGGTCACTTTAGAATAAATCCCAGTAGTTAATCTCACAGCCTTGGTAAAGGCAACAATTACAGAGTCATCCCTCTCCCTCTCTCCCTCTCGCTGTCTCCTCGGCAGCGGCAACTTTACTCTCATTTTTGCCCAGCAGTTTTTTACTAAATTTTAATCGCTTTCTGCTGCTCTTCAGAGACGGCAAGCCCCCGGCATTTTCCCCGCGCCTGCGCTGCAGTCGCCGCTGGCATTCAGGCCGGTACCCAGGCGAGAGGTATCGGGGTGTGGGAAATAAACCCTCCAGCAAGGGACCCCGCATTTTCAAGGGGGGATCCAGAGGCTTCCTCCCCAGCAGTGACGGGGTTTGGAGGGGAGCGCCTGGAGATGCGCCCGGCAGCGGGAGGCGCTGGTGGAGCCGTGCTCCCCTCTCCATCATTTAGGGGAAAAAAGTAGAAGTCTAGGCAAAACACGATGGACGTAGCTGTTAATTGCAGGGACTCTTCAAAGGCCAAAGTTCACATAATCACTGCATAAATGCATGCTTAATAGGGATTTATTAGTACCTCTCTAA
>NW_008672468.1:0-241 GCF_000695815.1 Acanthisitta chloris | reverse complement strand
AGTACCTGTCTAATGTCAGCTCACGTTTGGGCTATAAACTCTAGCGGGTTTTTACCGGCAAATTGCTTCTTAGGAGCGATGCCCTCTCCCACCGAGGCATTGCCTGGGGATCCCGGGCACGAACGGGGATGAGCTCTCAGCCAGGCCCTGGGGATGCTCGGAACAGGGCTGGGCCCGGGGGCCTCTCGCGGGAGACCCCGGGCGGCAGCGCCGCGCAGGGAAGGGGGTGCGGGGGCGAACG
>NW_008672467.1:61301-65275 GCF_000695815.1 Acanthisitta chloris | reverse complement strand
GACAACAGGGTTAGATGGTCTGAGGACCCATTCCCTCTACTGTCTCTGGTCTTATGACCAGACTGTAAATTCCTCCATGTTTCTTTTTCTTTGTTTTTACTATACTTAGCACAACAGGATCCCAAGGATCTGAAACATTTCAGTAATACTGCAACCAATAATTTAATCTTTGGTGTTTAGTCCAGTGTGGTTTAGTTGCAAATCTGGAAGGATGGGGAGCACGGGGAAACTGTAAAATAATTTTGGTCATCATTAGAAACAGTGATCTCAGCACTCTAGCATTCTTACTATCATTAAGTGTTTTATAGATGTCATGGAAAATATTGGGTTGGAAACAAAACTCCTGTTAGTTGTTATAAACAGAGGGTTCTGAAATATTTCTCTGGTCTGTTACAAGTTTAGAGCAATCTATTTAATATTTACTGATACCAAGTTTCCTCATTGTGCAACAACTGAAGGAGTAACTTAATACAGAGAATTGAAGCACTGGGGTTGTGAGCTTTGTCTTGCAAACAAAAAATTCCAAGTGAAATACACCAGAATAAAGCTAAGTGGGCAAAATGTAGCAGTGCTGATACGTGAGCCTTGCACTAGAACAAGAACTGTAGTTAGAATCGTGGATGTCATAGGCATAGTGTTTTAAAAAATGCATATTTTACTATATGAAATAGTAACTCTAGATAATTTTGTAGAAACTAAGTTGCACATACTCTTTGAAATGCCTGGGACCATGGCTTCAGAGCCAGTGGAGAAAGGGACATGGCTGAGTCAGAAACCTGAAAGGAACCTGGTTTCTTCTGCCACTATCACAACAGTATTGGGAGAGCCAAGGTGGCAAGCGGTTGGATCAACAGATATGTTATTACCAGTTTCTGCTCAGCATGCTTTATTCCTCCTGCTTACATTGGTCTTGTGCTTCCCATGAGATGATTCTTGAAGTGATAAAACTCTATGGCTAAGATCCTAATGCAACCAAATAGCAGTTTTTCTGACAACATGCCGTTTCACCATTTATTTGAAGTGGAAACCGCAGGTTCTGTTTCACTTCTGCATTAAAAAAGTGTCCTGGTTTTGGCTGGGATGGAGTTAATTTTCTCCCTAGTAGCTGGTACAGTGCTGTGTTTCTTGGATTTAGTATGAGAATAATGTTGACAACACACTGATGCTGTTGCTAAGTAGTGTTTACCCAAAGTCAAGAACTTTTCAGCGTCTCATGATCTGCAAGTGAGGAGGTGCACAAGGAGTCAGAGGAACCGTGGCCAGAAGAGCTGTCCCAAACTGGCCAAAGGGATATTCCATATCATAGAACTTCATGCCCAGTGCATAAACTGGGGGGAGTTGTCCAGGAGGCACCAATCGCTGCTTGGGGGCATTGGTCAGTGGGTGGTGAAAAATCATATTGCGCATCACTTGTTTCTCTTGGGTTTTATTTCTCTCCCTCTTTTTGTTGTCTCTCTTTTCATTACAATTATTATTTGTTGCTGTTGTTATGGTTATATTTTATTTTATTTCACTTCACTTATTAAACTGTTCTCAACCCACAGGTTCTACCTTTTGTCTGATTCACCTCGATGAGGTGGGGGCAGTGAGTGAGCAGCTGCATGGTACATAGTTGCCAGCTGGGATTAAACCATGACAAAAAGCAGCAGTATTTAGCATAAAATTGCTCTTCAAGCACCGTATAGCACTTGGAAAAATATTCTAGATGATCAAAAGAACTGTGAAATATTTCAATGTACCAAATTTTTCTATCAGTGTTTAAATTCCTGAACAGGAACACATACATCCTAAGTGACACAGTAATGAAACTACTGGACTCAGTTCAGACATGTCTCTGCTCAACTCAACAGAAAACCTAAAGCACTGCAGGAGTTAACAGCAGGAGCCAAAGGTCTGTTATGTTGTGGATATCTAAAATGAGATCCAGAATAATGCAAAGTTGCCCAGAACACCACTGATGTGAAACACCTAAATCCAAGAATAATAACTGGGATTGTTACAGGGTCTGAAATATTCTGGTGAAAGCTTAAAGTGTCTACAGTTTAGCTGCAGCATGTGCTTTAAGGAACCTTTTGCTGCAGCTGGATGTTTTGAAACCATGTCCTCAGAAGGCTGTGTAGCTTTTATGCAAGATAACAACACATGGCGCCTGAGCTGTCTGTTGCATAGGTAATGTCAAATCCAACAAGGAGCATAACAGCCACAGCTGCACATAAAATACAAAGTCAAGGGAGAAATGGGGGATTCAAGTCAGCAGCTACTGCTTCTACTTCCCAGGACTGTGAGTCACCAAGCAGATGACACAATTGGACTTGGTTAAGTGTCTCTCTGGCCCCATGAATCTTGAATTCTTTGCTAGGGCACAGAACAGATTTCAACACCTTCTCCCCTTCCTCTCTCTGTGTACATGCTCACGCGTTTGCACATAGTGTGTTGTGTAGCCTGCTTCTCAGAGCATGGGAAATGGGAACTGAAGATTCTGGCTCCCCGTATATGAATGGGGAAATGAACTCCAGGTCTGTTCCTTCTGCTTCTGTGCTTTCCTTACAAAAGAACACTGGTGTAACAATGAACTCTTCTGCAAGGTTTCACACTGAGTGAAGCAGGTGTAGAACCGTAGAATGGTTTGAGCTAGAATAGGCCTTAAAGGTCATTTAGTTTCAGTCCCGTGACATGGACAGGGCAGCTTCCACTAGAGCAGCTTGCTGAAAACCCCACCCAGCCTGGCCTTGAACACTCCTGGGGATGGGGCATCCATAACTTCTCTGGGCAATCTCTTTCAGTCTTTCACCAACCACTCAGTGGAGAATTAGATACGTAATCTAAACCTACCCTCTCACAGTTCAAAGCCATTCTCCCTTGTCCTGTCGCTTTATGTTCTTGTGAAAAATCCCTCTTCAGCTGTTTTGAGTACCAGTTTTGAATACTGGAAGGCCACAACAAGGTTTCCGCAGAGCCTTCTCTTCTGCAGGCTGAACAGCCCCAGCTGTCTCAGCCAGTATTCATAACAGAGGTGCTCCTGTCCTTTGAGCATCTTTGTGGTCTTGTCTGGACTCTCTCCATGAGGTCCACATCCTTTTTATGTTGGAGATCCCAGAGCTGGATGCAGTACTCCAGGCAGGGTCTCATGAGAACAGAGTAGAGGGGCAGAATCACCTCCCTCAATGCTTCTTTTGATGCAGCCCAGGACACAGTTGGCTTTTTGGGCTCCCAGCACATGTTGCCAGGTCACGTTGTGCTTCTTATCCACCAGCGCCCCAAAAAGTTTCTCCTCAGGTCTGCCTCAAATCCATTCTCAGCCCAGCCTGTATTTGTGCTTGGAATTGCCCTGACCCATGTGCTGGACCTTGCACTTGGCCTGAGGAATATGAGGTTTGCACAGGCCCACCTCTCAAGCCTGTCAGGTCCTTCTGGATAGTATCCAGATGGCATCTGAATAGTAACACATCTGTGTGTGTTATCAGGAATGGGTGAATGTGTATTTAAAAGGAAAAATAGTGACACCACAGCTGAATTAATAGTTTCAAGATAAATTGTCTAGAAAAGAAAGCTGAAGTTGAGTAGCCTGTGTGTCCTGTGGAGCTTGCCACACATATCTGAGTAGTGTAGTGCAACATATGAATACATTTATCCACTGATAGGGTTCTGATTAGTGCAGTTGACATCAACCTATGGCTGAACTGGTTCTTCAAACATTGTCAGAGTAGCCCTGGTCTGGGTTGTCAAGTGCCTCTCCAAGATCCAACAAAAGCAGGAACAAAGCACCAATAATTGTTACCATGTTTATTTCATGTTTCTTAGTTTCAGAAAATAAGTATGTTCCAATGAAAAAATGCATGTATAAAATATGTCAATTCAGGATTAATATAGCAGCATCATCAGTGCAGGTCTCACATGGGAAGACAGATAACACAATCCAAACGCATTCTAGGCAGACGACCACTGTTTTTTCTGTCTGGTCCCTGCTTATCTTT
>NW_008672467.1:49056-61250 GCF_000695815.1 Acanthisitta chloris | reverse complement strand
TTGTCCCTCTGGTTAGAATCATTTTGGATATGGTTTTTAAAATGTCTGGAAAGGGCAAGTGCTGGACCAAATGAGATGGCTAGTTTATTCTAATCAAATTCAAAACACTTAATTAATGCAAAGTTCAGATTACAGGAGTCAGCCAAGTCTCTGTTTCTGTTGGAACCTTAGCATGTAGATTTCTTTGCTGTTTATGATTTTTAACTGTACAAGCCCATCAGAAAAAAACCTTCTTTATTTCTTTTTTTTTTCCCCCAGATAAAAAGATAAGGGTTTTGTGGGCAGAGGAGGGCTTTGGGGCTCTCCAAAATGACAGGAAAAATTTAGCTAGAAAAGTTCATTGCCTTTTTGTTAAAAAGCCACAAATTGAATAGCCATTGCTGTCTGTTAGTGTCACCCCCCGTGGGGGAGCCTGTAGTGCTGTCCATACACCTATACCCAGGAAAGTTCTCACAATAGGCAGAGGCACTGTAAAGTATACATAGTAAACATACTGAAACATATTTATTACTACTAATAGCAGTTCACCAACATCTGATGCCACTACTGTCAGGTGTTAGTTCAGGTTCAGATTTCAGCATCCATTCATGCAAAATTCTTCCTGAGGAAATAAAGTCCAGCAGGCATGATGTGTCAGAGTGGTGCAACTTCTGAGCAAAGCCTTCCTGGGGTGGTAGGGCATGGTCAGGGACTTTATAGTAAGGAAATCCCATAAGCCCACTTGAATATGACTGCAGGCATGATCTCTGCCTGTGACTTCATCATTTGTCACTGTACCTTTCCTGTCTACCATGGGCAAAAACTGCGTTGTGTCAGTTCCAGCTGAGATGTGGTGTTAGGAATACATCCCCTCTCTTTCTTGCAATGGCACAGGAGAAACAGAGGGAGAAGGAAGACAGTGAAGAAGAGCATTATCAGATACAGTACAACCTGATCCTTACCTCTTGTTTGTTCTCTGTGGTACATGGGAGAAGCAGTAGCCCAGAAGAGTGGGAATGTAGTTCAGCTGTTGCATAGGTCTCTCTGCAAACTCAGATTCTGTTTCATCTGCATCACTGTGAAAATCACTCAAAACATGCCAACATAAAATATCCCAGCTTTGACTGAGTTCTGACTACCCAAAATTCTTAGGTTTTTTGAAAATTACAGCCTTATTTTCACCACAGTGTTCCAACTTAACACTCAGAGCTCAACCAAAGGGTAATATGGGTGAGCCTGATTTACTTAAAGGGAAAACCGTCTACTTTATTTAAAGATAAAAAAGAAATAAGGAGAGCAGTAACAGGGCACCTCCCTGCTGTACAGCTGCAGGCTCTTTCTCTGACTGACCTCTCCTTTGAGAAACACTTGCAGGCCGTTCCTGTCCACCACTCCTGGCTAACTGCTGGAGCTGACTCCCTCCAGATGGTTTCCAAGGATCACTGGGCAATTAGCCTTTGCCTCTTGAACTAATATCAACACAACCCACCAGGATCTTTTTGACAAACCTACACACTATTGGGGCAGCAAAGGACTGCAACTGCACTGGGAAGTGCCCACAAGAGCTTCTCAAAGGAGAGATCAGTCAGAGAAGGAGAAATAAAAGGCAAAGTGATCCTCTACATTCTCGTGTGATGCAATTGCTCATCTTTTCATGTCATGTATATTATTTCACTAACAGAAAGCTGCTCTGGAGGGATCAGCAGGATAGATTCCTGCCTGAACACAATGAAATACAAGAGTACAAATTTTTATGTTTTTTCATGATATAGAAAAAGGTAGTAACCCACATGATGCATGAATGATCAAATTATTTTGTTTCATGCAGGCCATGAAATGTTTAAAATCCTAAATCAGTTTCAATGTACTGCTGATAAAGCAGCAGAGAACTCAGAGGTTTTTAGAAGACTGTAGTGATTCAGTTAGGTAGCATCAGTTTTACTTTAGGCTTTTTCAGAAGCCCAGAACACAAAAGAATGTCTGGGAGTGGCTTAATAAGCAGAGGGACAGAATTGTATTCTGTGATAAATTGCACACATAATGAGTAATGACAGAGCTTTTTGCTTTTCTTTTCAATTTGGGTCACAAATAAGCAAAATAATTAACCAAGTCCTCTCAAAAGGGAAAATTTTTTTCTCAGTGAGCTTCAGTGAGGACTGTATTTTTTCAGCTGCACTGATTCAGAGTATTTTGTATCACCTTTTACAAAGCCAAACAAAGCTTAATGGTATTTCCATTAAATTTCAATTGAAATACTTCCAAAGCAGTTCTTCCATAAAGATAGGCTATTTGTCCTGATTCAGCTCTCTGATAAGACCTTATCGGGAATAGTGTGTACTGTTCTGGTAAGCATTTTCAAAAATGCAGAAAAGTCCAGCACAATGAGGGGAATTAAGTTCTTATCAGATGAGATGGAAGTACCAAGCTTATTCAGTGCAGGAAACAGAGGCAGGGGGTACACACTTGCTGTTGAGTAGTGTATCTGAGATGGGTGAGTACACAGAAGGAATGACTATCAGACAGTGCTGGCCTAAGAACAAATTGAGATGAAATGGTCATGAAGTCTGACATGGAGAACTGAAGGGTGTTCCTGGATGACATTACAGTGGATGTAAAGGGCTTAGTTTTAGGGTAGAACTTGCTCACTTCACAAAAGAAATTTTATAATTCCCTTTGACAATAATATAATTCCCTTTGACAATAATGGATATTCCTCTCAGTCACATGTCCTCAATTACATCAAGTCCTAATAGATGTGTTCTTTACCCTCTCCAATCTTTTTAAATCAGAAATAAGGATTTTTAAAGTGAAGCCAGCCAAACTGGTCAGGGCAAATATTGACTCTCCTTGAAGAGAACACATTATTAAAAACACAAGTAAATCAGTCTCTCTCACCATGCAACCATTCCATGGTAAACCAAAACGCATCAGGTTGCATCAAGCGAAAAAGAGGAAACTCTGATTTAATGGCTCTGTTTCTCTTCCCATTGGTGTTAATAAGTAATGACTGTGAAATAAATATAATTATATCAACGAGACTAGAATAAAATCCAGCCTTTGTATGAGAACAAAACAGGAAAAAAGAATCTCTTTTATGTGTGATGCATTTAACTAACTAGTTGCTGAAATTGGTGAAATACTTTTGTCAGCTGGGTGTCAAATGATAGCATAAAATGCTATCAGCTAACAGCATTAAAAAATGCTGTTTACACTATAAAATATTGAAAAAACTTCTAGTTAGTTTTTTTGGTGTGACATAAAAGGTTACCCTGTTTGATCATGTCTAGCTAAAAGTTTGTCATTTCAAGATAGGCATTTTGATGAGAATTGTTCAATCAATTTTCAGCTAATGCAGTTAACATGCAGGACTTCAAAGTTATACACATAATTGCTGGAGCAATTATATAAAAACTTGCAAAATTTTCAGTTCTTGCAGGTGGACTTTGCTATAGACTAGCAGCAGCTTTAAAATAAGTATTAACCCTCCTTAACTCCACTTCTGAAACCAATGGTCCCCATAGGTACCTTCCAGTGCTTTTCCTGTTTCACATAGATTTTATTCTAATGTATTATTTCTCAGATATTGTTGGCTGTTAGCATAATAACTGAAGGTTCCTTATAAGGGATAGACAGATTTTAGGGGCTATTTATTACAATGAAAATTGTCATCGAGGGCACAAATTTAGCAAGACACTATTTTCTATTTTAGAAAGACAGGGAATATTATTCAGTCATACACTGTCAGTCCTCTGGATCAACAGGGAGTTTTATGCTGGTTTTGCAAAATGACTGTGAATTCATTAAAACCCTCAAGGGGTTTTAATGTAGTATGTGAATAATAAATATGAAATCTACAGAGTGTATTCAAGCAGTGCTGTGAACTAACATACTGTATCAATACCTATAATTGCGTAATACTGAGATATGGTTAATATAAACCACAGATATCATATCCTTCTCCATCCATTCTGACAACTACAAGCAATCATCTCACTTAATGAAGCCACAATTTCTTCTGTTCCTTCAAATATGTCTCACATCTTTTCCTTTCCTCTGTTTCCTGCCTGTGATGAGTCTCCAGCCTGCCCAAGGCATGGGTGCCACTTTTCACAAAGAAATTGAGGTGGTTTCTTGATCTCATCCCTAGCTGTGGGTCAGAACAGAGCTGCACAGGTGAATGGGTGAGTGTCTTCTATGTATGAAGTTGGGAACAACTTTATTTGGGATGTGCCATCATGCCTTCTAGTTGGCCTAAACCCCTTTGATGACCAATGATAGAGACTGCCTGGAGCAGATGTCCAAAATTTACTTTACAGGAGACGCCTGAAGAGCACTGTAGAAGACAGTGGGGTCAGATTTAATGCAGCACCACTTTCACCCAAAATGACACAGATCTCTAATGTGCTTTCACTTTAGAAAATGTCCCTTTAGCTCATAAATCAGGAAAGTGTTTTAGAAATTGTCATTCATTATTTGGAAAGATAACAAATCTTCTAAGCCATGCTTTTCCTTTAAAAATCGTACCACAAGAGTGATGGATCTCTATAGCCCTTATAAAAGAAAAACTGAATTTGATTTAAAGAATTGGTCTTAGGTCTCCTCCTTCCACCCCTGTTCTTTATCTGTAAGAGTTTTATCCTTCCCCTTGCCCATGGTGGAGAAATAGAAAGGTCAGTGCAGAGTACATTTTAGTATCTCTTATAGTATTATACATTGACCAAAAGTTTAAATATGGAAAGTATTACAGCACTATGATATGTTATGTGATTAGAAACACATTTTGCTGGAGATACAATCTGTGTTACCAACAAAATAACTATGTATAAGATCTGGTTTAACTTAGTTATCCTTTTGTCCCTTTTTTCTGCTTATTGTTATGTAACAGTTGTGATGGTGAAATGCATAATGACTATTCCGGACAGTATGATAGAGCATCATATGGCATTTATATTGGAGGGTAAAGCATATAAACATATGAAAGTCATTTAAAGATACAATTAAACTTCTAAACAAAGAACTTCATAAATATTTCATTTGAAAACTCAGCATTGACCAACTACCTGAGGGCTAAGGGGACTTTTTTTAATACAGCATAATAAAGATTTAATAAAAATGCTGTTGTTAGAAGTGCAAGTGTGTTAACTCTCTCTGACAGAGGGCTATTAAAATGTATCCTTCAGTCAGTTCCTTTTTGCATTTTATTTAAACCAGCAAGATCCTGTGAGTTTACTGCCTAGGATTATGGTAAATAATAGAAGCAATATTTACAAGTTATATTGTATTGTATATATCTCTATAACCCTTTAATTTAGATAACTCTTTTCATCCTGGGGATTTTCTGCTGGTTGATATGAATTCTGAACTATCCGCATAGCTTGTGATCAGTTTTATTCAAGTCAGTCCTTTGCTGCTCTCAGTACAGCAGAACAGACTTTGTGGGTTTTCTTTCAATATAGGGCTAGTGCTGGATCATCTATTTTTCATTACTAAATCTACAGTTCCAAAGATGAGATGTATTTGTCATTGCATGAAGGTTTTAAATCCAGAGTGAATATGATTCTGAATCATATTCTGTAGCAAAAAAAATAATTATGTGAATAATGTGGAAATTATTGTGGGAGATTTATAGTATGCTATGCAGGACTGATTAGGCAGTCATAAAACCCTCTTTGACTTTAAAAGTAGGAACTATTGAATAAATGTGATTTTTAACTGACTTATGCACTCCAAACTGATATTCCTTGAATATCACTACTGTATTTCATTCCAGGACAGTATTTTGTAATAAAATTTTTCAAAAGTCAATGAAAGATGTTTTAAAGTTTGGAAGTAAGTCCTGTCCCATGAGACTGGAATCCAAGGCAATCAGGTGTCCTTCAATATTTTGAGTAGTGTCAGAATGGAAAAATGAGAGAGATGAAAAAAGAGGGTTCACCAGGTTGAAATATACAGAGAAAATGAAAATACATTGTCTGGAGATTAATTAGGCTACATTAAAGCAGATAGAAGAATGTCAAAGGTTAGGCCCTAGACTAGCCATGCTTTAATACAAGGAAGCAAGGAAGCTCAAGGACTCTAACTTAATATTTACCTTTTTTTTTTCCTGGCAGATTAAAGCTATGTTTTTTGTTCTTCTGTTTTTGGACTGAGGTGAAGAAAGCTCAAGACACTTGCTGTGTTAAGGTGGAGAAATATATGTGTCTTTATTTTTCAGAGTCAGGATATGGTATTGCACATTTTCGCATGTTTGTTTTTTCTCCTTTTCATTTCACTAGGACAGTTTTTAAAAGGACTTTTCTTGATATTTGTTTACATACATAATATTTTGTTATATTTAAAAGCTTTATAGGTGATAGAACTGCCTATTATTAAAATTACCTAATACTTCCTATTATGAAACTTTGATTTTGTCAACTTATAGTAGTGCCAAACTGTAACTGCTTTGACTGTAGTTTTCCATGCCAAGTAGCTGTCCCAGGCTATACTTTTCTGAAAAGCTCCAGCCCAAAGAGTTCTGTGATTTCTAGGAATGATGCAAGGAAAAAATATGTATTTTTGCCCATGTCCATGAAGTTCTTGAAATCCAGGTTTTGAAATGTGTCAGTGCCTCTAAACTTTGGGAAAGAAAAATTAAAAAATTTTTGGGGGGTGATTTGTCAAGAAAAGCTATGCCTTTGGTGATTATTTTGCCACTTTAATGAAGATACAGGCAAAACTCCTTAAGCCTCATGGATTCCTTAGGTGTCTGAATGTTCACAGATCTTTCTCCACTTGGTAGGCAATAGCCCTCACCAAGAAACTAAGCGTCCCCTAGCTCACAGTGGTAGAGACAAAGACACTCTGGCTTACATGGATGCTGAAATGAGAGCAGGGAACTGGTGTCACATTATACTCTTTATGACAATTGTCTGTTTTCAGCTATAACCCTTCTTCTGTCACAAAAAGATAAAGAAGGAATCACATGTTCAGATGCACTAGAAACAAAAGCTAAATTTGAGAAAGGGGCTGTACAGAAACAATATATCTAGAGAATCAAAGACTCAGGGATGTAATAGAGAACTAAAGGACAATGGAGGAAATTAGAGAGAGGAAATTGTGATTACCTGGGCAAAGAGTCAATAACAGGGAAAGCTGGAAGTGTGAAATGAGACATTAGGATTGCAAATTCTAGACATTAAAGGGTAGGAAATTCTACTTGAAAGGTTTGCCTATGTATCATGGCACAACTTTGAGTTAGAGATCCATATGTTTTTACCTCTAGGATCTCTGTCCCCATGAGAGGATGGAGATTATCTTTCTGGAGTTTGTATCACAGATAAGATTGTCTTTGTCACCCATTTGTTGCAGAACTGGGAAGGAACATAAAGCTGAAGCAAGAGATTTTGATTAGAGAAAGGGAGAACATTATTCAGGGGTTGAGACTAGATGATCTTTTAGGTCCCTTTCAACCCTTAACATTCTATGATTCTATGATTGTGAAGATGCTGGTGCTAGTCTAACAGCTGAATTCCCACCTCAGCTCTAGATATGTGATGCTGAGGAAGAAACTTAAAGCAAACTTTGCATAGATTGCTGCTAACAGGATGTATTTCATTTTCTTGGTACCCATACTCAGATTGTGGAAATATATTGGAAGAAGTGCTGAAGACTCCCAACTGCAACTTAGGTCAATGGGAGCTGTAAATCAAACCCAAGGTGTGTCAAAATGGACACTCATGGATATGATTAACTGTAATCTCCCTGCTTCAGTCCCACATTTGTAGGATGTGCATAACACTCACATGCATATTGTGGATATAATTAATATTTGTAAAACTTTCAAAACTATACTGATTAGCATCATGAAAGAAAACTCATGGGGAGGTTAATTAATGTCTTTTCGAGACGGGTTTGAATAGTGTGCACAAAGATGGCATGAGGCCATCCATTGAACAATGGGGCCATGTATTGAACAATGAAGTAAATATTGAACATCTGTTCATTAAGTAAACACCATCCACTCTGAGCACTGAAATGGCTTGGGTGCTATGGGGGGAAAAAAAAAGTTAATGATCATGTAATTACAACCTCTATTAAAATACATATTGCCAAGATAAATCATATGAGATTCATGGGCAAGCTTATTTCTGCTAGTCTCACTTTTGCATATAACTTTAAAATGGTTTTTAATGTCATTTTTATACATGCATGTTCAATAAAAATCTATGTTCACCTGTTAATGAATACAGCAAGCAGTAGAACAGAAAATAAAAAACAGAAAAAAATTGAGGTTATGATTGAAATAAAGTGTCTATGAATGGAGAAGAAGAATGAAGTGGATGCAGAGAAAGGGAGGGATGTTCTCATCTCTTCCTGGAAGGCCTGTTGGAGAACATGGAAAGACTTTAATTCTGCATCATATAAATGCTTCATATTTCCAGTTGAAAAGTACACTTAAAATAATCATTTCAAATCCACTTCTGAAAATGAGACATGGATTTCCCATTGATTTAATCAACTATTGAACCTTTTAGTCAGTGTTCAAAAAATCCCAGCCTTTGAGTTCTCCACATCCATTACAGATCAGTGTGTGCTTCATTGATGTCCAGCTGACTTCCTAAACAGTATTGATTTTCCAGGAGTTTAGCAAAAAATTGACTACAAGGTCACAGTTCTTCAATTATCCACATTTCCATCTCATTCAGAATCTTCCATCATGTTTGAATGACATTTTCCTTTAATAAGTGCCTTAGATTTTATAGATTATATTGCAAATATTTTCCCCTTGCCTTCTACTGTGAAACAAGTGAAGGTAAAATAATAGCTAAGAAAAATGTCTGAAAATACACAGGAGTTAACATTGGAAGGCAGCAAAATCATGTAGAATGGATCACAGTGAGCTGTCAATGACTTATCCTTTGTAGTCAGAGAACTGTGTTCACTTTTGCTCTTTTGAAATACACATTTGCATCCCTTTTTATTTTTGGTCACACCCCATTTTGCCAATCAGGCATGAATGGTCACTAAGCAATTGCTCTCCACAATTAGTGTGCTGGTGTGGGCTGAAGTAGAGTTAACTTTCTTCACAGTGGCTAATATGGGACTATTTAGTATTTGTGCAGGGCACAGGGTTGATAATGTAGAGATGATTTTGTTATTGAGAGTAGAGCTTACACAGAGCCAAAGCCTTTGCTGTTTTCCATACTGCCACACTGGCAAGGAAGTTGGGGGTGCATGGGAGACTGGGAGGAGACACAGCTGGGACAGGTGACCCAAACTGACCAAAGGGATATTCCACACCATATGACATCATGCTCAGTATATAAAGTAGGAGGAATAAGGAGGAAGGGGGGACATATGGAGTGATGGTGCTTGACTTCCCAAGGAACCATTACTTGTGATGGGCCCTGCTCTCCTGGAGATGGCTGAACACCTCCTGTCTGTGGAAAGCAGTGAATTAATTCTTTGTTTTGCTTTGTTTGTGTGTGCAGCTTTTGCTTTATCTAATAAACTGTCTTTATTTCAACCCATGAGCTTTCTAGCTTTTACCCTTCTGATTCTCGCCCCCATCCAGTTGGTGGGAGAATGTGTGAGCAGCTACATGGTGCTTGGTTGCTAGCTGGGATTAAACCGCTGTTATGTTCGCTGCCTTTTGGGCTCATTAACTTATCACCTCCTAAGATGGATGCTCTTTAGTACAGTTATTGTGGTTTTTACAAGATTTTATAATATTCAGTTTGACAAAGTTGGAACTGCTAGCTGCTCTAAAAACAGTATATAAAATGTTAATCCAGAGTGAATTTGTTTCAATAATTTTTAGACTAAGGCTACACTAACTATTGCCCTGAATTTGTCTTAAAAGTAAAGAATCAAAAGCACAAGAAAGAGGAATATAAAGTAAGGGATAGACTGGGTGCAGTTGCTATTCATAAATGCTGATATTATATACAAATATCCCCATGATACTGCTGTGATCGATCTTTCAAGAGCACATTCTAAGTTAAAGTTATGCTGAAGATATTAAAATATGTTTCTTGACCTAACCATTTAATTTTAACAGACGTAGGGACGGTCATAATGGTTTTAAGGGTCTCTAGGTCAGAACTAGAGGCTCTTTAATAAAAGCTTTATACTTCACATAGCTTGACCTTTATACTGGGATTTTATTATTTCTATAAGATATCCTTTCCTTATAATTACTCGTGCTTCTATAAAATGCCAGGCTTGACTGTTTGGAATGATGAGTTGTAACTGATTTTTTTATGGTACTGTTAGAAAAATAGGAAAAAAGGCTTTTTAAAAAGTCTGGTATTGCACTCTGTAACACAGGGCACTGTATTAAATGCATTGAATTTCCCTCGAATACGACTTCATCGTTAAACTCTGTTTGATGTTTTCTTTACTTAACTTACATTATCTCAGTGGGCAATCATTCCCTGGAACATTTTGAAACAAATGGTAATTTCAGTTATAACCAGCACACAGTCTTTCAGACAACACTCTTTGCCAATCATCATGCCATATGGTGGCCTACAATTTAAAAAACTTTATCAAACTAGAGAAAATCAGGGAATACAGTATATTCTGATTATGTAAATGAGCACTAACCATATGATTTCTTCAATATATAACCCACAAAAAGAGAGAAACTACAGAATCAAATAAAAGATGATTGATGTACATATGTGTAATGGGCAAATATTAGGGTAAGTACAGTACAAAATACCCATACTGCTTCAGGCATTTTAATTGGCCAATTATCCATAACATGTTTCTCTGAATTTATCAAATTTTTACTTGCTTTGCAATTTAAGAAACTTGGAACTCTGAATTCAAAGCAGAGTTTAAAGTTAAATAAAAGCAATATAAAGTAAAATAAGATTTTTTCTTAAATAAAAAATTGTATCAGTCACTCACTAAATCAAATTACTTAACAATAGGGTTCAACAGTGTATTTATTCTGATACTACAGAATTCTGAACCCAAATAAAACTTGAAATCCAGACTTTTATTCAGCTTGTAAGCAGGTCTTTACTGTGCTTAGAATTTATGTGATTATCAATGATCACATAAATAGTTCAAAGGAAAGTATTATGATGGAACATTAGAAATTTAAACTAATTAAATCAGTTCAAATATACATTTTTACATTGTAACAATACACAACCAAGATTTTTTTTTCCCAGTAGACACAAAATCCCACAGTGATTCTAAGGTCTAGTTATTGGCATATGCAGCAGGATTATTTAGTATTTTGTAGCTGCTCAATAAAAATTTAGTTAGAGCCCTCTGGTCAACCTGATTCTTAGAAATTAAGAATAAAATCAGCATGTTTCTAAAACCTGCATAGATATCATTACTGTTGAGTGCATATAGTAGAATATGCCTCATTTTCCCCAGCCAAACAAATCCACATTTTGATCTTGTGATGAAAAATTCTTGTAAATATGGCTTTTTAAATTTGGTTTTGCTTTGGTTTAACTCACGGGTAGGTATAACTGCCAGCAATTTGCCCAAATTTAGTTTGGTATAATTCTTTTCTTATTTGACAAAATTTTAAACTAGCTGGGAATTCATTAGTTTATGATACATACCCTTCTTACATGCACGTCAATATTCTTTTTCCTTTGAGAAGCAGTTAGTTTCAGATGACTCTACAAGTGTGGGAAGGGGGTCTACCTTATATTTCTGTGATGCAACTTTTGTCATGTGTCTTTGAATGCAAACACAGTTTAGAGTTTAAAAATGTGTATAGACTGTAGAATGTGTAAGACATTTCCTGCACTCATTTTCTCTAGTTGTTCAGGTTATTACATTAACATGTTATCTATAAATGGATTGTGATTTATCTCTACAGTTTCTAAATAACATCTGTCTTACAACAAGCATGTGAAGCCTTCCTAGAACAGAGGTACTCAAGCTCTACCCAAGTCACTGGAGAGTCTCCTTCAGTCTTGTACTGCTTAGGAAATTCACTTCTTAAAGTTGAAGACATTTGTAACTAGTTGGCTGTGTGGTTATGAATGCAGATGTCTTAGAAAAGAAAGAAAAAAGGCAAAAGCAACCTTCATCCTTATCTAGCTATTAGAATATAAGTGGAAGAGGGAGCACAGATGATGTCTGATCTCTGGACTGCTTCCATTTCTTTTATCCATTTATGCAATACTTGTTCTGGAGATTTGGGTCTGGTACTCCACACAGGCCCCTTCCAAGGGGACTAATACTCCTCCTCTGCC
>NW_008672467.1:48198-49037 GCF_000695815.1 Acanthisitta chloris | reverse complement strand
TTCCTGCTTGTACATTGTCTCAGCACCAAGGCTGACATGGAAAATTTTGAATAATCTGCTTGAGGAGAGTTCCCTTGAAACACAGAAGATGAGGCATTGAGCCCCCTCAAGGTTAACATGGGGTTAAATTTTTCCTGCAGAAGGCAATTCTGTGTATGGCAAGCAGAGTGTAGGGCACAGGGGAGAACTAGATTTACTATTGACCAATTGTGGAAAGTGTTCCTCACTTTTAATACTTTGGGTGGTGCTTGAATCAAGTATTTATGCCAGGAAGACTGGATCACTCAGGATGCAAGTGAGAGTCAACTGCCCCTAAAAGGGATGGGTAGCTGGGAGCTGTGGCCAGCAAGGCTTGGTAGTGGTAACTGGGATCAGACACAGTCCAGTGATCACAGGCTGGTCCAAGATTAAGCCAGGAACTGGGTTCACACGTCTGAGTCCAAATCAACAGGATCCATGGTCGGGGTGGAGACAGGTACACCTATGATATAGCTCACAGGCCTGAGCTGGTGCTGGAGCAGGAGACAAGGATGGTAGCCCCAGGTGAGGCCAGTCAGGGCCCTGACAACAGATATTAGAAACTGGGTCACATTTGAGCCTATGTTATGTGCCCCATCAAAATATTGATCAACAGTCTTTAATTCATCCCCAAAAGAGTTTTCATTATCCTGCCACTTGACCTCATTTCCTCACTCACAGTATTTTCCTGACTTGGTCCGGTGACCTACTTGTTCTTTTCCTCTAAAGAATCAGAGAGGAACTTATCAGAATCAAATGTAGCTATGCTTTGAGTGGCATAAACCAAATGGATCTTTAGGTACAATCGCAGTTTTGTGTAA
>NW_008672467.1:0-48180 GCF_000695815.1 Acanthisitta chloris | reverse complement strand
GCAGGAATTCAGGACAGGTAACTATAGGCACCAAGTTTTTTGACATTTTTTGTAACACACACAATGTGCATATTCATGTGTCTGGGCAAGCATGAATTCCCAGAAGAGAGGAGGAATTTTAAATGCACTTTGAAGCAGTAATGAGTGGATACCTTGCACCGTGGACTGTCACAATGGAGTAGAATTCTGCCAGTGGCAGTAATACTCATACTCAGTAGGTATATACTGGGTTGGAGGATCTGGTGATCAGTCAGAAATGAAGACCTGGGAAGGGCAGTCAACAAGAAATAGTTCAGGGAATTTTACCATTCCACTTCATGTCTGATGAATATTTGAAGGTAGAAGCATTCCACACAAGGTTTAGCACTGTATATGGGAAGGCATGGATGTGTCCTTTTGGAGCTGTAGCAAGGGGAGAGATACATGGGACTAGTCATTGTAAATCCATACTCCAGCAAGTACTTCTCCAGAATCCACTGAAGAATTCAGGGCAGAAACTTCACTTAGATGCTTTTACTAATTTTTTTTTGCAGGTAGTCTCTCTTTCCTTCTGTTGATGACAAGAAATAGGCAAGTTAAGTAGTAGAAATACTTGTCGCTTCAAAACTTTTAGTATCTATAACTGTATGCTTGGGAGAATTCTAGTCTTGTGTACAAAATATCAATGCATTACATTAGTGTAATCTAATCTACATCTACTCTATGTGTCTTTTTTTAGATTTTGTTGCTTTGCCATCTCCCTCTGTAAGTGCTTTGTGGAGCTTCCGCTTGGTCTTTCTTTTCAGAGTAGTGTAAGTTTCTTAATATCCCCATGGGCCTTTTGAAGTTAATTTTTTTTTTGTCAGTAACGTTTATTTCTTCTTTAAAAACATCCATTTTGAAGCCCTGTGGAATTTAGAGAGAGTCCTTTCATGCACTTTTGGTTGTATTTAATTGTTTTTCTCATAAATCACACACTTTGTTTTGATGCAAAACACAGCGACAGAAGAGAATCTGACATTTTATGTAACTGGCATGTCATTTATAAGATCTCCATTAGACAAAACATTTGTTTAGATACTCTGTTATTCATTTATTTTCATGTCAACACCAAAACCAACTGCAGAAGTGAACAGAGATGAATAATAAGACAAACTGGTTTAGTATCAATGTACTATGCCTAAGGCAATATACTGTGCAACTGGTGAAGAATGCTTATTTCCTTCCCAAAACCTCTGCTGAGAACCAGCTCTTATAAACAATCTCTTACTCCTTTGTCTTAAGGACTATTTTCAGCTATCTCCAAGACAAAATTGTAGTTGATATTTCACTTAAAAGAATTTTTATGGTAGATTGGTAAATAATAGCTTACAATTATGGTGTTGCATTATCTTTGTTGTATCTGCTCTTGGCCAATTGCTTTTCTCAGTGTAGTATATAAAAAAGACAGCATACTGGAAATAAACAATAGTCTCATTAGCAGACAGATTTGACAAGATATGGCTCCTGAGAGAGATATGTAAATCTGATATATATTATAAACAAAAATAAATATTTCAACTGATATACTCCAGCAATAGCAGTGTTCCTCTCACTAGAGAGAGAAGGTCTTTCTTGACGAAAGATGGGGGCTAGGAAGTAGCTGAGGTTACTCTCGAAGCATGTATAACCCCAGTTTACCTTGAGAAGAAAAAGCCTGGAGTAATCTGTCCAACTGTTACTAGCAGAGGTAGCCCATTCTCAGACATCATCTTTGACAGCCTGCTAAGAACTCCCAGAGACTTCTAGGTGAACTTATGTTGGGTAATGAACATATAGTAAGTGTGCTGGTTCCAAGACAAGCAGGAATCCTGGATTCAGGTATGTGGAAGCAATACATGTGCAGTTCAGATGATTCACAGATGTGCAGTACCTTTGCTGCTTTCAATATAGATATTGAACATGTGAACCAAGACTTTTATGGTAAGGCATATGTGTTGGCAAAAGAAGTTGCAACTTATGTAGCCAGAACGGTTAAACACACTAGTGTTTAGGACTTTAAAATTTATGTATGCTGTTGTTATGTTGTCTGCTTAGCACTTACAACCTTGTGATCTTCACACATTCCCTTTTCTGTATATGTAGTTCAGAGATATATTTGTCTCTAAAACAACCATATAACTTCATAAACACTCACTGAATCTGAATTTGTCTCCTACACCAGAATTTTTCCAGCACTGTTACTTGCTAGGTATCTTCTTCAATGTGAACTGTGTCTCTTCTCTGCACTGTTATTTCCTCTATGAGATTTAGGTTTTTTTCATGTTGCATAATATCCTTTTACCTGTTAGCATGGTTTTTATTTCTACACCCTTGAATTAATTATGTGCATTGAGAGGGTCTTGAAAAACTTATTATTTAACATAATGATTAGAAAGGTTGGATAATATGCTGCTTGCCAGAGGTCTTGGATGGCAGTTGAGGTATGTGAAGAATGGAAATCTGGTGACGTATGTGTCGTGGCACAGAGAAGTTAAATTCTCTTTGCCAAAGAAAGAATTAGGAGCATTAGAAAATGCAACCACAATATATGTAATAGTTTGGTAGTAAACAGTTAACTTAAGAGTCTGTTGTTAGTAAGTGCAAAGAGCTTTTGCAGATTTGGGTCAGGTAAGAAGTAGTCCAAGAGCAGCTCACCAACTCTTTTACTGGTTTAGCCTGAAATGTTACATTGATTTATGCTGGTTGGTTTACTAAGCAGGGTGGAGGTCAAGGGGGAGAAATTACCAAAGTGTTCCATCTTTCCCAAGTCTATAGAAGAGTGTGAGGCTCCTGGTTTGTCATAAAATACTTGATATTATTATTATATGTGTTTCAGGCTTGAAAAAGATGATTGAAACTGAAACAATGCTGAGACCTGCAATGAAGGACTTTTCCCCAAATAATTCAATGACTTAAGTAATTAACTTTAAACATCCTCAATATTTCTGGCACAGCTTTCTTCAGCATTTAATCTACATATTGTCTCTGATATGTTCCCAATCTATACTTAGTTTTAGGGTTGCCACTTAATGCAGATTTATTTTTTCATATACTTATTGTTGAGGAGTTTATAACAATCATGACTGTTAAAGCCCTGTTTGTGGCTGACAAAAGTGTGTTTCTGTATTGATAGGGATCCCTTCTAGAATCATCTGGAAGCAATGTGATGCAGAAGTCATTCCACCAACACAAGCTGAAGGTTTTTCTCTTGATGTAGAAATGGTAAAAATGGTGAGAAAATTCCATTAAAAATTTTGTTACATTTAATTATGTATCTGTGTTCATCATCTCAACTAAACAATAAAGGTGACATTTCAAATACTTCCAACCTGTCCATATAATGCAATCCAGAAAAGTGCTTTTCAAATTAAAAAAATAAATATCAAGATGTCAGGAAAAATGCCCCTGTGGTTAAAAATCTGCTCTTTGAGTTTTTTTGCACATGCACATATGCCCATATTTTATTCTGCATAATACAGAAAAGTCAAAAATGGATTTAGGCTTTACCAGCTGGAGATATTAGTTTTCTTTTTTTTTATTTTGTAAAAGTAGATGTGGAATAGATAGCAACTTGCTAGATTTCCAGATGCTTCTGGTAGACCAAATGGGGGCTATGTTCTTCTGTCAGATGCACTTTATATTTTCTTGTATCTTTGAAGATTGGTGCGTAAGTGTTCTCAATGGAATCTAGTATTCAGAATACAATTCTACATTAATTGTGCTTAATAATAAGGTTGAAAATTACCCTATACTCAGATGCAATAGGTCTAATAATGCAGATCAGGATGCAATTGCTTCTTTGCATCGCTGTAAATCTTTCTGATTGGCTTTCTAAGGATGAGAAGTTCAAGGAAAACGGTAGTTAAAAATACAAAGTATTCTTATGTATTTTTGGCATGTATGTATGAAGCCCAATGTCTTTTCTTCATTTTCGAGATCTACACAAACTGTTGGTACACGATAAGAATGTCAGGTCTTTCAACAAGAAATTGTTTAGAATGTTATGTAGGATATGGTCTAGTTAGATAGGGAGGAAAAATCATAAATGCAGTGAGAATAATGAGATATCTTAAGAAAATTAATTTTTGAATACTGTTAGAAGTGGTAAATTTTCCCATTCCAAGTGCCACATTTGAGCATAATTGATTATGACAGACTTGCCAGTCTCACTTGCCATAGAGCCTCCTCATATCAACTATTTTCCATGTACCCATGAAAAGGGTTGACATTGCCTCAGCTGTAATTTTGGCATTGAAGAAACTTACACTATAGTTGCACCTGTATGAAGTGATGGCTTCCTTGAAGGGGTTTCCCCCTTTGCCAATAAAATGCCAAATTATTTCCTACTCTCTTGATTTGTTTTACAAAAAAAAGCCCAGATTAATGTGTGGTTACATTGGCTTTCCAGAACGTGGCTGCATTTTTCTAGTGTGCTGGCTGTACTGCTGAAATGTTCTTTCATGATTTGAACCTACTTCCATTGAAATCAATGGAGAAGTTCCTAATTCTTTATTGGAAGTAGTATTGTAGTCTCACTTAATAATTTGGTGAGTTTTGCCTGTTTATTACAGTCTGGGTGCCAAACCTCTGTATTGGATGTGTAGCTCCACTGAAGTCCCCAGAGGCACGTGGCTTCAATACCAGCTGAGCAGCTCTGTGCCTTGCAGTCATATCTTGCTTTTCCTCACTGCACTCTCCCAAGTATTGTTTTATTTGAGCATATGGTTTCCAGCACTAAGGTCTGTCTTTAACTGGCTCTTCACTCTGTACAAATAGAAAGAAGGAATTCTTTTTTAAATAGCTATACTTAGTGTTTGATATAGTGTCAAATTGATACTGGGAAGAAGTCTACAGTTTAGCTCACCTGCTGCCCCAGCTGGACTTGCTGTCTGCCAGGACTATTTTTTTTTTAATAAAAGGAGACCAAGAAAATGGAAATAAAAATCACAGCTATCAGAACAATAAGAAAGAAAAATTCTATGCATGTGTGTATTAAACCCTGTTGTACCTAAAAGTTACCTTTCCTCAGGCAAAAAAAAGCAAAGTGGTAAAAGGTTGAACTTGACCCAACAGATTGTATACACCTTATCTGGCAATATTAACATGCACTTGAAAGTTATTAGTGCCCCAAACCTTTCAATGCCAAAGTATGCCCTAAATGTTACTTAATACTAGATGTTACATAAATTTGTATTTTCATTACTAAGCAACTTTAGGATATGTAGTGTGTGTTTGAAAAAAGGCATAGTAATAACTCACTAATAATGGGTGCCATGTGGGGGAAAAAAAGGCAATATTACCTACCAAAGAAATATAAAACATGGTTTATATTTTCAACAGTTTGAGAATGAAATGAAAACAGAATATTTGGTGCACCTGTAAAAACATATTTGATCATAATGGCAAGTACAGCATTCTTAGTGTGGGATTCATATTTCATAACTCATGTTCAAACAAGAAAAATGATTATAATGTTAAGTATTTCCTGAGTTTATTTTGATTGATGGCAGAATAAGTATCTTTTACTCATTAAAATACAGATTGGTATAATTTAATAAATGAATTTAATACACAGATGTTCAAGACTGTTTGAACAGAGTGCATATTAATCAACTTCTCTATAACTGATCCTCTTTTATATTTTTTAAAAGAAATTTGCAGGAGCCAAAAGTTTATTAGATCTGTATGGTCTCGGTCCGGTATCAGATATCAAGTACGTTGTTTGAATCATGTCAGGTGATCAAAGTGTTCCTTTTGATTGATGAACCTGTAAACACCAAACTATTTGAGTGGTCATTGCTTTTGAATCTGTTTGAGACACTGACACATCCTTTGAAAAAATGGCCAAGATTTTTAAGAGTGACTTGCAATACTGGAACTTCACTTCTGGGTGCCGTGTAGAAGACTGATTGTTAGACAGTATTAAGCGCTCTAGTTTGAAAAGCTGTTTCAAGTTAGATACTTCCAAAATAGGGCCCCAGAATCATTTGTCATATATAAGAACTGCAGCTAAGAAATGCAGAGCCTGATTTTTCCCTATAGTTTATGTTCTCTTTTGCTTCACAGGTTTCAGTCACTAGTTTCAGTGGAGTTTCACTGAATGCACATAAATGAGAAAAGAAATAGTACCTTTGTTTTTTAAAGCATGCATTGTGGAAATATGTGGAGCTGCAAAGTATCCAAGTGAGCTTATAGGAGGTATTTGCAGAAAAGACTGGATCTCTGATAAGCCTTGGCCTAAGGTCTGCAGAAGATTGTCACTGTCCTGCTGCCCTTAAGGCACCTGCAGGAGCCTGGTCTCTTGAATGGGCTCCAGAGCCTTGAGAAGGTCCCAGGCACCCTGCAGAGAGCTGCTCAGGAGTGAGGACCCTGATATGTGACACTTTGCTGAACACCTGCACGTTTCTGAAATTAGGAACATAAATACCTTCTTTCAGGATCTGTAATTTGGTTGTCTTTGTTGAAATAGCACTCCATCTGTGTTTTTGGTGATGAGTTCAAAGGTTTTTTTTCTCTTGAAGAAGGATATATGTAGGGTGCCCTCCTTCTTGCAGCAGATCAGGAGACAGTGGTGTAGGAGCTGTACAGGGGATTCAAATCTTTTCTCCTCCACTGAAAAGTGATGTTAAAGTGTCAGGTTCTGGGAAATTCTACAATGGGAACCACTGAATTTAAGCCACTTTGCATACAGGATCACACAGTTTCTTGTGCTGAGGGACAATGAGTGAGTGTGTTTCTCTACAGTTGTGTATGGGCGATGAGGATATCCACTGTACAATGATCACTTCCCCTACCCTGATTTAGAGTTCTGCCACTGAGCAGTTGAGTAGAACAAAAGGAGTTCTTCCTCTTTGTCTCTTTCAAAAAAGGTTTTGGTCCTGTAGCATTTGTTCTGTGTTCCTCTCTTGTGCGTGAGGTCTGAGTTTATATCTCAACTTGCAACAGTGCAAGGACTGGCAGTCCAGCCATGTCTTCCTATGGAACAGTGGGGTCAGATGCAAACAGTCAGTTGGGAATGTTTCTGGGCTCTTGCTAAATTCCTGACTGTGTCCAGAAATTTAGGAGAGTGCTAGTTGACCTGGGCTGTAGGTAATGCCAGGGAGTACTTTAATAAATTCACTGAGTAGCTCATTGAATGTCATTATGTATGCTGCTTCTGCTTGCAGGACTAATATATAAATACACTAGTATATATACACATTCTATCTATCTATCTATCTATCTATCTATCTATCTATCTATCTATCTATCTATCCTCCACATGATTCCTCCTAGATTAAACACTGCAGGTAAATCTACCTATGAGGTATCTAGTTTATGAAACAGATTTGAGCAGAGATATGAGACAGCCAGCTGTATTCTTGTCCCTCAGGGCAAGAAGCTGGATGTGTGGCAAACTGGAAGGAACACTGAGGAGCATTGCCAGGGTTAAAGAGCAGGTAAGATGGCTCTAGTGTTCAGAGCAAGTGTTGTGGGTGTGTACATGCATTGGTGATGTTTGATGACAAAGGGCAAACTAACCTTGCATTCCAGGCTTTATCCGTAAAGAGGAATACCAGATTAGAGGTGGAAATGAAGAGGCCTGTAGTTTTTATATGATTAGGGTTCACTGTCCCACCTAGTGACCACACATTCCTGGGTGCATTCTCTGTGGTCAGGTAAAGCATCTGGGAAGAGGACACTAAGGAAAAGTTTTAGGAGATACATGAGTTTCCTTTCAGGTATGGCTGAGCCTCTTAGTGTTCAATGTAAAGACTTTTTGCTTTCATAGCAGCAGTTCTAGTCACCCTGACATCAAAATTGGTACCCAGGTAGGCCAATGAGAATGAACTGTTTTCTGTGTTTGTCCCTGACTCTGCTACTACTTATTTACCAGAACATATATAGAGAGACAGTGCTGCAGTGGCGCTGACTGAGTTCATCTGGGGGCTGGCAGTGCACAGTGTGGCCGACTGGTTTGTACTCAAATTCCCAAATCTTTCTGAACTGCATGTTCTTGCTCCCTCACTGTTCAACACTTTGCAGCCATTTGCACCTGTACAGAGTGAGTGTGAAAAACTGCCAGTCCAGATGGCAACACTTCTCACCTACTTTGCCCAGGTTTTAAGCCTGCACAAGGTGCAAGGCAGCAGGAAATCCTGCCAAGGGACTTTGTCCGTTTTTTCTGTGACTCATTTCAAGATACATGGTCTCACTTCCCCAAAAGGGGGGGAAGGTAGGATGAGTACATGGAAGGATTCTTTGGAGCAACCTTTTAATCTCTAATAGTCAACAGGAAAAGTACAACTTTGTTTTTCAGATAACTTAGCTATGATATTATAATGATAAGAACTTTGCCTTAATGTCCACTCCTGTAATGTATCAGCCAGATAATCAGTTTCTGATCCAAGAATTTTAATGAGAGGTTTGTGGTCTGCAATCAGAACAGCTTCTTCCAATGTAAAGACTCATGGAATGTCCTCATACCAAAATACAATAGTCAGAGGGTGAGTCTTGTTTCATATGTTTCATGGAAGTGGAAGCAATTAGTCTCTTTGTTCCATTATTATTTTAGGTGAGAAGCATATATTCCTACAGCTGAAGCATTGACAACTGAACATGAAGAAGGCGAAAGATAAGGTGTTTTTCATCTCTTTTTAACTTCTTGATTTCATTAAATGGCTTCTAAACGTTTTCAGTCCCAAATGGTCCAAGTAACATTTTTATCATTGGATTTATTAATGCAGATAAGTCAGAGAGAAACTTGCTATAATAATTAGCTGTATGTAAAGAGGATCTGTAACAATGTATTCTTTGGCACAGCGCTTTTTTGTCATACGCTTACTTTTTCTGGAAGTAGTTTAAAGCATTAGACATCACTTTCATTACCTAGTCAGATGCTTGTGAATGGAAAAAGTCATATTTGTCCTTTTTCTTACCTTTACCAAATTGTGTTAGATTCCAGAATTCTCAAGTGTGTTTTCATACTTGGATCTGAATAAAAATCTCTTTCCACTTATATCTTACACACTTGTTTTGTTATAAATTGAGACCACTAGTACACCATCTATGTGCTGCTATTCTAAGAAAAGAACCTTATTCCTGTTAATGATGATGCATATCAAGACCCTGGTTCCAACTCCATCTGCTGGTAAGCCTGAGACAGACCTACCTTTGTAAGCTGCTGTTCCTTGTTTAGTGATGGAAACATTCTTCTCAAACTTTTGCATAGGTTCCAGGAACAATAGTTACACATGCCACAGGTCCCATCATTCTGAGATTTTACTTGACTACAGAATGTGACCCTCTGTGCTTCAGAAAGAGACATTATTTGGGGTTACATTAAGAGATCTAACCTCAGGTTTTAAGGACAGGGATTTTTACAACACTGATCTTTTACCCTTTTCTCCAAGCTTGATGTTCTAATTGTATCTATAATAACTGAAGAATATGTGGCCAATTACAACACCATGAGTCATATATAAAATAGTTCACTAATGTACAATTATTCAAAAGCACAGCACACAGATTAAAAGACAAAAGTTCTTTCTTTACATCTGGATTATTTTTTCCCGGTCTCAGACTGTACAGTTAATGTTTCTATTCTAAAGACAAAACAGCAGCTAACTTGTTGCTGAACATCATCTTGCCTTCACTTTTTCTTTTAATGTTAATGTAACATAAAGAAACGACACATATGCTTGCCAAAATTGCCCTACCTATAATACGTTTACATAAATGTGTGTCCACTTCTGATGTTCAAAGAAACACAGGCTTTAATGGAAGTTTTTGAACAAGAGTCTTTTCAGAGTCCTGTTGACATCAGTGAGTTATGAACCAAGCTCATGGAGATGTCTTCCTTTGGAGAACAGTGTTGTGCTATTGCAAACAGGTTAGTATCAAATTTTGAACATCAGCTGCAGTTTTGATTCTTGTAAAATGGGACTCAGAAATCTGGGCACTCTTGGCAAGTTGTAAAATCTCAACTAATAAGTAACCCACTGAGAAATGTCTTTGTGTGTGCTTTTCTTGTGTGAAATAACTCATAGAATTTTTTTTTGAGAATAATGAAACCCAAAGTAAATTAATGGTGAGCCCCAAGGATTATGTTTTTTTATAACTTCCCCATCTTTTGTGCCTTTGGCAATCCTTCTCCTGCAACAACAGATATCAGGTACCTCACTTAAGAACTGCTTATTAAAGCAATAATCACTGATCTTCACAGTGGGAACCACAGCGCTGAGCCAAAGTCACAGGTGCCAACTCCACCGTATTTGGCAGCAAATCTTTATACATCATCTACTGTCCTGCTGCTTTTTTGGCTGTTAGTCTAGGAATTCCAGGCAATTGGCAGGCTTGTTGGAGAAGCTCAATAGCTTCAGTGAAGCTGCCCTGTGCTCAGATATCTCGAGCAAATGGCCACTGCAGATGTACAAATTGACTTCACATTTGTCTAAAGGATTAAATATGTGAGATCAACTGTATCAGTGTGGCAAGGCTGCAGGAAGTTGAATTCCATGGCTATGCCCATGCTAGTAAGATGGTCAGTGCCAAGGGATGTTTCTGAGGGCTGGACCCTGGTGCTATTCTACTGAAATATTGAAAGGCCTCTGCCATTGTTTTGCCTCAGTCTTACTTGAAGCAGCCTTGTCACAATATTCTGGTGCTACAGCTGACTTAAAGTATGTTACGGAGAGAAAGACCTTAGTAGCTCAAACAAGAAGCAGTGCTGATACAGTCCGACTTCTTTTAAGAATGGGCTCTTATGTCCTACGTGAAGCATTTTGGGTTGGCATTATTTGCTGTGTCTCTTCAGCAGACACTACACAGTGAAAAGGTGCTCCTTTAAGATCAGGAGCAAAGCCTACAGGAAGAGCAAGCTCAGACACAAGAATGGAAGCTGTGTCTTACACAGGGCATGTGTAAGGGCATTGGAGCAATGTGCAGAGACACCAGAAGTAGCACCAACACCATATGGCATAGAAGCTTTGCACAATCTAGCCCAGTGAGAAAAGAGGTCAGGTGCTTTAGAGCTGTGTGTCTCTGCTGCTGACAAGTAGAGCTTTTCTTCTTATCCATCACCCTGTCCTGACACGGCTACACTGATGCTGATTCTAAGATTCGGAGGGATCCCAAAGTCAGTGGTAAGCAGATCCTAAAAGCCCAGCTGTTACGTGAACTATTTATCATCAAAGTTGCTACAGTTAGGCTGTATGTGTGCACATCATACATGTTCTGCCACATACATCGGAATGAAAATGCACCAGACACACAAATGTCTGAAAGTGAAAGAGGCAGTTTCACTATTAAAAGTTCCTCAAAGTTTTGCCAGGCTAAATGAGGCTGCTTTAGACAGGAGATTTAACCATTGCTGAACTTGTAAATATCTTCTACATCCAGTGAAGAAAAAGAAAATATCATTTAGGTTATTAAAAATTACCTTTTGTGTTTTATCTACCCTGATTATTTCAAACTTTATTGCAGTTATACCAGTATTATTGGACTGACGAGTGAGTAATGACCTCATTACAGGAGAGAGGGAGCAGGGCTAAGCGTGGCTCCCCAGGTGTCTGGAAATGTGCCCTTTGCTTGTGCTGAGGCAAAACTTTATAGCAGAAGTTCAAACTAGAGTGTAATTAAAATACATATATGTATATCTGATGGGTTTTTTCATATGGCAATTTCATTTAAATTTTGATCAAATCATAGAAAGTTCCTAAGTGCTCTCTTTTTCAGCATCTCTATCAATAATTCTAGCAAGCTCTTTTGAGAAAAATCTAATTTCCAAGATATGCCTCCCAAAATTAATGTGCGTTATCTATAACTGGTTATTGGTTAACCTCTACCTCATTTTTCCCCTGTACAGACTGGGTTTGAATCTCCACCTGCTTTTCCTGACTGACATCCAACATAAATCTAGATAGATTATGCATATTTTAGTACATCACAGAGAAAGTAATAAATTTTTAGTTTGACAGTTCAGAAAACATGGAAGGGAAATAATTGTCAGTCAAGGCAGTTTAAATGATTTTGAATTTTAGTCAGACAGAAAAATTGAAAATATTTGGAGTCAAAAAATGCTTTGTTTCAGTTGAAATGAATTATTTTGATTTCTAAGACATTTTACTTTTTGACATTTGAAGAAAAATATATTTGAAATACATTTCAAAGCTAAAAGTCACTTCAAATGTGAAACAAGAAATTTTCAGCTTCTAGGGTGTTTTCCAGTTCTTTTCTGTTAATGAACAATTTGTTGGAATTGATTAGAAGCCATAAAATGGCTGGTCTCTCTGAATCCGCAGAAGAAATCTACCCAGAGTAGAAAAAAGAAAATAAAGAAAACCAAAACTCAAAACAAAGAGGTGGCCATGTAGGCAGCTCTTGCAGACTTTCTTGCCCTTAGTTTCACATTTTTCTTCTCCTGCTGACAGACCCCTCTCACTCACTAATTGTGTAGAGAGGGAAGGAAGTGGTATACGTTCCTTTCCAAATTGGCCGTCAGCTACTTGGTCGCATATTTGCTACTTGGTTGGATTTTGCAGAGAGCTGGTAATATTTATTTTTTTCAAGATGCATATTTCAGCTCTTGGATTTCTGATGTGTCTTGTGTTCTGCCATATTTTGTTACATCTTTTCAGACATGGCAGTGTGAAATAACACAGCGTGACGGCCAGTAGCCAGTCAAACGTTGTACAGTTGGGTAGAAGAGAGTTCTGCATTTCCTTTTGAAGATTGCTTCATGGCAAAAAGTAAAGTCAGCATGACACTAAAATACAAATCTAATAATCTTATTGCACATGACTTTGAACAAAGTGATACTGCTGAACATTTCTCAAAAAAATGTACAGTATATACTATATCAAAGTAGAATAAATGAAAGTTCTCTTCACCTTCATGTTTAGCTGCAATGACAAATTTGACTGTTTAGCAATCTTAGCAGAATTCAATCCAAAATCAGTTTTGTGTTTATAAAGTAGTAAGTTTCAGAATTACACAGATGAGCTGGATAATTACTGTCATTTTCATTGACATATTTAACGGACATTGATATCCTTCGATGCAGAAATATGGCAATTTATTAATTTCTTTCCCAAATTGTATCCTACACCTCAGGTTTTTCATATTATTAAAGCGGTTAAACTCAGAAGTCAAACAAATTCTTTTAAGACGTGGTTGCTAAAGGGTTACAATCTAGATAGGTTTTTTTTTCCTATAAGCTTGGGTAAAATCTGTAAAGGGCTGTAATCTGCAACAGGAGCCATGGCAAATTTACAATGCATGTGCAATCCAGTCATTTAGATCAATTAGAGCATCTGGCTTTGAGATCCCAGCCATGTCTTCACTGCAGCTTGGAGGGGCCATGCCAGCTCACAGGGACATGCATGATCCACTGGAAAGGGAACATTGTCACCTGCAGGGGCTCTGGCTGCCTGGGCTTCTTGCACCCCATTGGTGTGACTGCAGCCACATCAGCACAGGTACCTTGCAAGATGCACTAAAACAAGCTTGAGCAAGTCTCTAGAGGCCAACCACACCTTCTGATTGTCACACCGATGTAACCAGCTAGAGGTGCTTCTTCCCTGGCATAATGATGGGAAGACAACCAGGTCACCTTGTATCACATCTTGCTGTCTTTGTCCTTGATAATCACACAGGAATTCAGCTCAGAGCTACCTGATTTATACTCCTCAAAGAGCATTCAGAATTGAAGTCTGACTTCTAGTCAGTAGGCAATTGCTTTCCTGGCATATTGTTTGTATGAAAACTGCATCACATCATGTCTTTGCTATACTGCAGTCTTATGCATGTTTTAAAGACCAAACTCTAAATTTTCACACAAAGTTTTAATACTTGCTGGTTAACAGTTCAATACTTCCCAGTTAATTAGACATTTCATAATGTACAATACAGTTATAGAATCCATATGATTTCAGTACAGAGTAGACACACCCCCCTACATGTGAATTATGTGTGCACAAGCTCTCTCTTCATGAGCAGATAAACACACACATGATAAATAAAACCACTCTGCATACACAGGTGGATGAATTTTCTTAATTAAGATGTTTCTTATGCACCTACGCAGATTTCATAGAATAAAGCTCTGCTGGAATTTGCCTGAAAATAACAGGGGGCAAATTAAATTTTCAAGTGGAATTCAGAACAATAGTAATATTTCCTGAAAGGCTACTAATTCTAGTGAAGCTATTTCAAAGGCCACATTCTTTGCAGGTCGCTATGGAAGGCTTGCTCATGTTATAAAATGATAGCACCCTTTTGTGGTCTGAGCTCTCTTTTACACCTGCTGTGTCCACTTTTTTCCTCCTCATTTTCAGTTCTGCTTGGTCTAGCATGGACTGGTGCTGCATGAATAGAAAGCAGCCAAATAAAGAAACCTGCCCCATATCTCAGGGATTTTTTCCCCTCCTTGACTGTGTCTAAGATGAAATTAACTTCTCATAAGACATAAAATAACAACATTCAAAGCCAAAATTACTAGCTAGTATTATTCCATGTGTTAAATTACCAGAACACTGAAGCTAAAGATGGGAAACACCCTATAAAATAACTCATTATGAACAATGCTGTTTTTCTCATCTTGTTATTTTGGGTTTGCACATCCCTTTTAAAACTTTTGTTAAGAGGGACAGTGCACCCACTCTTGTACTGAGGGACTACAAGGAAAAAAGCCTGTTCTGATCATAAAATATTTTCAGATGAACCAGTAGGAAGTAGGATCTACACCTATTTCATATTTATTTGAGTTTCTCTGAAGATGCCAATGTATGTCAATCACACTTTTAAATAAGCTTGTTCAGACACCGAAGAGAGTGTATCCTGTGTCTGTGTGAAGCTCAGCCTGCTTTTGCAAAATCTCAGAGGGTGAATCAAATCTCCCTCTTCTGTGGCTAAATTGGTGTCAAAAGAGTTTTAGTCACAGCAATGCACCTGATCACTTTTAATAATTTTTCTACAGATGCATCCTCATTTTCAGTAAATCAAAAGCTTGTTACATTTTTCCCCTCCAGTGAGACTTGTCTGATCTCTCAGGTTCTACTTCCCCTGTCTAAAAGACTGCCATATCCTTGGCTGATGAATCTCCATAATCCATGGTGAGTCTATTCCTACAGCTACAGAAGGGGAAAAGGGAAATAGCTGAGAAAGGACACAGTTCAGATGTGAGAGTCTTCTTGGATGAAATCAAACTAACAAGAAAAGCAGAAATTAATGTTTTCAGGGCACCTGAGTTATAGTCTTGAGTATCAATGATATAAAATCAAGCAAAAAGACATGGGGAAAAATAAAATGGAAAGTGTCTCAGGCAGATAGGGGTGCTTGAGAAGAAACAGTGCTGAAAGATATGGCTAATTAGTTTTGGGCTAAAGAAAAATGGAAAAGTAGCAGATCTTTGTACGGCTCTGTGCTTTCTCTTCTGTGCTGCTCAGGTCTGAAAACAGCATTGTCAGGAAAATGCTGAAAACTTACAGAAAAATGATGCAAGTGGATCTAATAGAGAATTTAAGTTTCCTATGGGTGAATCATGTGCCTCTTCTCCTCATCACCCACCCACTGCAATTATCTCAGATTCTTCCTTCTTGTATCTGTGATCGCCTCACCCCTTTGTATCTTTGAAACACCTCCAATTCCCTACCTCACATCTGCTGGACTCTTTCACAAGCTAGCAAGAAAGATTCATGTCTGCTCTCATGAAGACTTTTCCACAGTGGGCAGAGTAGCTCCATCTCTCTCCTCTATTCAGGCCCTGGTTTCTCCAAAACTCTCAAACCTCTCAAATCTCTGTAAGTACTGAATTTGGCCAATGGCTTCCAATGTTTTTAATGGAGGACTGAGAGCTAAACAGACAAATCTTTTGATCATGTAGCTTTCAGTTGTGTAGGAAACCAGGCTGAAAAGTAGTTAGAAGCCCCAAAGGACAGATTTATGAGGAAAGATGATCACTGTGGTATTTGTTATTATGAGATAGATCTGTCTCTCTGTCTGTGGTTTTGACAAAAAATTCTATTCTGGACCTGAGAAACTTTTCCCAACAAAAGGTTGTTAAAACCTCCATGTTCCCATGAAACATGTCAGTTTTTAGGACTGTCATTTTTCTGATGAAAAAATATTTTCTTGAAACACTTGAGCAGCATTAATGACCTCATGAAGTGTAGTAATTTGTATTTAGAGACTGCACAGACAGGAAGAGCAGAAAAATGTTAAACTAAACAGCACCCACCCAAGCTAGAACAATCAAGAGATATTCTCAATCCTTATGTCACAGGATACTGCTTCTCAGTTGGGAGTAGGAGAGCTTTCATCTACTGACTGAACACTATAGTTACAGGTTTCTACCCAATAAATGAACTTATTTTGCAGTACTTCAGGATAGAAAGACCTGAAAAGTCCACATTTACTTTTGCAAAAATCTTACAGTGATGGGATTTTTCCCATCACTTTTCTTGGATGAAATAATTTTGAACCTTGAGATGTCTGTTCTCTTCTTTGGTAGCACATTGTTGCCCATAAGAACTGTGTTTTTCAGCGTAAGTGATGGCATCAAAATCTGTCCCTGATTGCAGGGTTCAGTCATCCTCATCAGTGACTTCACTACCAGGAATGTTCACTGGGGAATCGAGGTCAGTTTTTGCTTGTAAGAGGTGATGGGCTATAATTTAGCTAAGGAAATCCTTTCCATTAGTGAGCTGTGTCTGTCTGTCTGTTTGTTTGTTTGTTCTAGATAAAATTGTTAAGAGTTTAGCTCAACCCCTGTGCTTTGCTTGTCTAGATTGTTTACTTTACTAAAAGGTTGCAGTCCAACCCCTGCAAAGCAATAATGACAGAGCTTTGGTTTTTATTGTTGCATTTAAGAGTTTCTGGAGCAGTGGCTGCTCAGCTGGAGGAGAGGGAGCAGATGATATATCTTTTGCTTCTTTTTAATCTGTGAGCCTCCTGACTTTGTTCATTGTTTTTAAATTAACTGAAAAAATATTGCTTTTGAAAGGTGAAAGCATAAAGAATTACAAACAGCCCAACCAGCTTTGTTACATCCTTTAATGTACTACTGCTTGCTGGTAGTCCTAAATCATTAGCTGGGAGAGACAATCCATTTTGGAGTACTTGTGCATCGTGTACTGTATACTAAGAGAACCTGGAGGGGTTTCTTTCCTTTGTCTCTTTCCATTTGGCTCCTTTGCAAGTGGAGACTCTACTGACATCCACTGGTAGCCACAGGACGGCTGCACTACTGCAAACTGCTTGTAACCCACCCGTGCTAATCCCCTCTCCCGTGCCAAGTCACTGATTTAGTACCGTGCTAGATGTCAGCTCAAATGTAAGGTCAAAATAATGTAATCCTTCCAGTTTCTCCCTCCTTCCCAGAGGAACAGTCCCCTTCCCCTTCCATGGTGGTAAATAAATTCAAGAGATGAAAACCTGCTAGGAATTTCTTTGGCTGCACTCACCAATTAGCAATACAGAAAATCAAACCACAGTTTCCTCAGTGTAGTGGGAATTCATAGGGAATGAGCGCTACCAGGAATATGAGCTTGTATGTTACTCATTATACATTTTTTTTTTTTTGTTTAAACTGCAGTAAATTAAGACTTAATGATCAAGGGTGCAGGAATGAAGATTAGAGACCAGATGGGAAGAGCTGAAGGTGCTTTGCTGTACACTCTGTGCCACTGACTCTTTTCTTTCTAGTCATTAATCCCATGGCCTGGCCTGGCTGTAAGTACTACAAGTACTGCAGTACAAGATGAGTGTGAAGATAATTAAGAATGTGCCTATCAGCATTAGCTTCTTCTGGCTCTGACTCTTTCCAGATTGTGGGGCCATGCCTACAATATAATAAAATTCTGGGAGGTGTGGGACTTTGGTTTGGGTCCCTGTGGATTTGCATGGCTTTGCACAAAGGAAATGGAGAAAAAACTGTGTCTAAGTGTTGTGAGACTATGTGGGTAAATCAGGAGCCAGAACAGGGTGCTGATTGAAGTTTGACCAATTATGTTATTTTCTCTATACTTTTGGCCAGTTCTTTGCATGCTGACTTAGTTGTCTCTTGGTTTACATGTTTGGTAGTTATACTCAGTGACAAAATATTAACTCTTATACTTACTTGTAATCTCCTTTCATTTCTTTTGTGTATTTTGGGTTTTTCTTTAAATCATTATATGGTAACCTTAGACACAGGGTATTGTTTCTCATTCCCAGTTTGATAAATGTAATTAGTAAGGGGGCTAGTAAAGGCCAGAAGGCCATAGTTCAAGCCATTCTCCTTTTACTTTCAAAGTAGGAATAGCAGCCATTTTAAGAATTAGAAAAGTATGGCAGAAATCATTAAGGCCTTTCTTCTTTTTGGATCACGGCATCAGTGCCAACCTGTGTATCTGTAACCGCTACACAAAACTGAATATGGTCATAGAGGCTCACAAAACATTTTGCTGATTTAGAGAGAGATTTGCCTTATTGTCCCACCAAACTCAAGGACTCTCAGCACCAAAGACTCAGTATGCTTGTCCCTTGCAGAAAATTCCAGAATGGGAATATCTTAGTGTTTTTTGGAGAAAAGTACTAGCTTTCTGGTCACTCCTGGTGTTGCTTCTAAGCCACAGTATTTCCAGAACCCAACAAAATTCTCATTGGTGGTAGCTGAGAAAGAACTGAATTGCTGAAAGCAGCAGCAGCAGTTGATGAGTACACTTAAACCTGAGGTCTTACACTGCAGCCATGCTGTCAGTTCTGATGTATGCTGTGTTTGCTCTCTGCTTTTGCTTATGAAGAGCCTTGCAAGGTGCTTAGGAGGGGCAGAGCTGCTGCTGCTGTGGTGACACCCACAGTGGCTACTGATGGAGAGATGTTTGTATTTGGTACAAGCACCATCCCTTAACTCCCTGATATTTTCCCCACAGCCCTGCTGGCTCCCAGCCTGCATTTAGGATCATCACTCCGGCCCTTCATCCTCAGCTGCCACAACATCAGGATTGTGTCTGTTTTGCTAAGGAGCCTCAAATGAGTCCTGCAGCAAATGGACAGTAGTTTTTGTCAACTGAGTTGTGGAAAAGCCTTCTGCTCCTCCATTTCTGCATATCTTAAAGATTTATATATTTTTCAAAACCACAAATGATTAATCTGCAAGAAAGTGAAGCTGAACAGCCGAGTGGTGGAGTTCCCAGGGACGTGAAAGCAGTTGTCCAAGCAGGCTGTTAGTGGAACCTAACTTGGCCAGGTCTTTGAGCTCCTCTGTTCCCCCAGGCTATTTGATGCTATTTTCCACTGTGTGTATGCATCTGTTCATGTAATTTAGAAATTAATAGTTTAAAAACACTCCAGAAAATTACTTAGTGTGTTTCAGCTACTTTTGAAATAAAACCTATAAATTCTCTCTGAATGAAACTTGCGGGGCGGAAATGGAGCATACCTACTTCATTACCCAGGCTTTGGTGTGCTAACTGGGCCATGCACATCATCCTTATTAAGGCATCCACCTCCTAACATCATAAGGATAAGTATTAGCATTTTCTCCTGGACCTCAAGCAGTATTTAAATTGGAAGTTGGAATGTCAAAGCCCTGAGATGTGAGTGTGCCTTTTCCTTATGGAAAGTTCAATGCTTGGGAGTTCTTAATCAAGATTGTCAGACGTTTCCTGCTCATTTTCAGCCACCAACGGCAGGCATAGGTGACTCCCTCCTAGCTGTCGAGGGGCGGACAGAGCAGTACTGTGTGATCTGTTGCCCACTGAGCCACCTGCAAGTCGTTTCGCTCCAGCTGTGGTAGACCTCATGCAGAAACACAGCCTCGAAAGAGCTGGCTGCTGGCCAGCAACACTGTTAGGGGTTTTTAGCTTAATTCTTTCACTGACCTCCTCCTGAGGAGCATAATTCATTAAGTACAGTATCATAAAGGCCATGGCGATTAGAAACAGAAAACACTGCCACCAGTGTAGCCCATAAAGGAGGGATTGACAATATGGTGTGTATACATATATTTTCTTTTAAAAAAAGAGTTCATGTCAGTTTATTCTGGTATTAGGGGCTGAGAAGGAAATGTTTGCAGCCTTGCTTGCTTGGGATGTCTAGGTATAAGTTTGAATGGATAATATTTAGTCTGTGCTACTGTAAATCCCAGTGTGGGGCACAGCAGGCTGTCCAAAGTGATCAGGCAAGGATGTGTGGCAAGGATAAGGGTCACAAATCAGGGCACTCCATGGAGTCCTCTGCTGTGAATGGAAATGCAAGATCTCACATCACCTCACAGCATCACTACTTAAAGGGGAAAATAAAATAAAAGAGGGTAGGATACACAGGGTTAAGTGTACTTAGAGTCCATTTTGTACATTTTCACATGATGACCTAGAAAAACTGTTATTTTCAGAAAAAATATTCTGCTAGCCTGCAGGTGGTGTTGGGAGTAACTCAGTGTTATGACTGACAGGCAAACAGTTAATGGAGATGGTTTTGAGATATCCTAAATCTGTTAGACACTGGATAACCTTTTTTGATAAACCAATCTCATAAATAGGACTATTATGAATTTATAATTAGGCTATATCCATATTTATTTTTGGATTTTACCAAAAGAAGTTTTCTTCATCTTCAAAGTCTGATGACTCATGTAATGATGAGTAGCAATAGCAGACTTGGAGGGTTTTCATGCAAAAGCTGGAGGAATTTGAAGTTTTAGTTATGTAGTCGTTGCTCTTCTTTGCCTGATGGTTCAAATAGAAAAGGAAGACCAATATTCTTGATGAGGGTCATGCCCATTGTATGACCATTATATGTTTAATCACAACCATCCTGCTTCCTCTTCTTCAGTCTTTGGTTTCTCTGTTCAATTTTTTTTCCCCAGGAATTTGTCACGTCTTGGAGCTCTGCATTCTTCTTCAACCTGCCTGTGAGTGCAATTCAGATTTCATGTCTGACCAAGGCATAGAGACTCATAAATACTGATGATAAATTGCGGCTGATTTTAATTAGATAAACACTGAATTGCTTTTTTGTTTGTTTGTTTTGCACGAAGCTCACACCTTCAGATAAAAGTAGTACTGGAATACTGTGAGAACTGGAATTAGCTTAAAAATTATCAGGAAGTCTGCAGTAGAAGCTATAATGTGTAATTTTTCCAAACTAAAGCATCTTTGACTATTTTCATTGTTTTTATTCTGAGTTGGAATTTTGGTGGATTTTCAAATTTATGAGAAATGTAACTCCTAGGGGAGAATGAGAACCTTAGGTTTGTTGTTATAAATACTGCAGTAAACACTGCAGCATCAATTTGTATGTCCTTCTGTTTCAGTGCACTGTTGTTCTTCATATAAATGATACAGATTACCTCCATTTAGAATCTGGTGAGTTCTTGAAGATCAGACCATTTTTTTATCTGGAATGACATTTTTATTTTATTTTAATATATATGCAACATCCAAATTTAATACTTACCAGCCTTACTGGATATGGTTTCCTGTCTCAGTAGCCACACACACATTAATATGAAAACTGTTTCAGACACAGGACTTGCTTGCTTTATTGGCAGCAGTATAAACTTACACAGGTATCAATCACCTTTAGCGCTTGGAATAGGCAGTCTCTCATTATTGAAACACAGCACAGTAGAGCACACTGAGGGCTACATCATGCCTTGTACGTCATCAGGAATGAAGTGCTGAGGGATAACACTGTAACCATGAAGTCCTAGGGCTTTCCTAGTCAATGCACCTTGTCTTCAGTGAGATGTCACACTTGAAGAAAAGGCAATGTGCCTTTCCTGAGTAGTTCCCTTTGGAGGCTTGGATGAGTGCAGGAACATGGGCCTAATTTTCTACCTGATCAACTCAAGTATCTCCTATTCATGGGAAAGGAAGTTCGTAAGAAAGGAGTCACTCAGTTGTTCTAATTGAGCTTCTGGTCAAGCCATGCCCTTCAGTAATAAAACTTCCTTAACTGATTTCTTGTTGTTGGATATTAAGGACCAGATCCAGAAATGGAAGGAGCCATTATAGTGTCCAGTGTTATGATATTTCAAAGTTATACATGGAAGTGGTATTCAAAATATTGGGGTGTGTGCCAAAGTTGCTGAAATATGTAAAGATGAATTTTAGGAACTCAGAGTGTTATTCACAAAAGGCATCACTTTAAGGGGAAAATAAAAAACACTGAAAAGAGAGATTTCTCTTGGCAGTTTCAGGATTGCAGTTAGATGATGCTGTGAAATGGATTCCATACCTGAGACCCCTCCTGGCTTTCTATTCCAGTTCTGGAAGTTTCCACATTTAATTATAGGTTATATTTACATTGTTTATCAGTGGCATTCTTATATTACTTATCTAAAGCCCTTAAGTTGGGCTGGTGAACAGCGTAGGCTTCTCTGAGTTAGACAGTTCCAGGTAAAATTCAGCAAGTGTTCCATCTGAACTGCCCTCTTATGGCTATGTATACTAACTAGTAAATTCAGTAATCCAAGCTTCCCTCTTTGGCCTCTAGGCAAGCTGGGCCTCTTTGATACTATCTGTATTATTACAATCTCTTACTCTCCAAAACAAGATGGCCATGCTGAAGCTACCCATGGTAAAAGTCCTTGACCTGTAGCAATTCTCAGATTGTCTGGGAGAGTACAAGCTGATCTGGGTGAGCATACTCCACAGACTAGCAACAATAATTTGCATGGTCAACCTGAAGTATATGAATTCATGCCCTGGCTCCATTCATGGAAGTAGCCTACAGGCACTTCTTTCTCTCCACTGATTTCAGAGTGGTCCTAGGATGACTGGCATACTTATTTGGAATTCATTCAGGTACACAAAGTGAATGGGATATGTATGGGCCCAAGATGTTTCCAAACGTAGCTGTTGGACTAGGTGACCTATTTTATTCAAATGATAAAAATCACCACTTTGAACACCATATGAAAGAATTATCATGTCTGCACATTGAGGTGATTGTGTCTGGAATGATTTAAACTTTTCTATCACCAACTTAAGCACATATAGTTCTATTAGTATATAGGAATTATATAGTCATTGTGAAAAGAATATCACTTTCATGCAGAAGACATACCTGACATATTTATGCTCTATTGGTGATAGATGAAATCTGGAAAGCAAAGCAAATTGTTTGAAAAGTAGTGATCTCTTATTCCTCTCCTTGGGTAATTTATATCTTTCTCTTCTCATACCATACATTTATTTATTAGCTGTGTTTTGGGGTTTTTGTGACATTTTGCTGAGTGAAAGTTAATTTCGTTTGATAGTTGGTCTTAATTGTTCTGACAATTGCACTATATTTTTCCACAAAACTGAAATCAAATACAAACACAGGATCAGAAACCTGGTCATAAACTCGTATGAGAAAGATCTGCAAGAACTCAAAGCATAGAAAAAAGAAAATATTCCCTTTCTTCCACTATTCTGTTGTCTCCTGAACCTGGTATTACAGGCATTGCAACAGATCAGGGGTCAAATAAAATGAATCTGCAGGCATTTAAATTAACCACATTTTGCCTTTGTTTTTGCTTGAATTTTCAGTCCTTTATTCAAGGACTTACCTAGTTGAATTGTTGTCCAGAGATGCCTCTGACTTGCCATTCACTCTAGAGGGAGCCAATGGTGTAGGTGGATTGGTAAAGCACTTAAGGTGGCATAATTTAGGTTTATGGGTACAACACATTCCTGCATCATTCTGACATTTTGCCCAGTTGCTTGGCTGAATGGTTAAGTGAGCAAGTTAAGTGAGTAGAATGATTAGTTGAATGGTTAAGTGAGCAAGAGCAACTTCCTTACTTACTGCTGGGGGAAGAGCAGTGCCTTGGGGAAACCTGTTAGTTTCAGCCCAGGAGAGCAGGAAGGGTTAACCCTTCAGTGGTCACTAGGACCACTTAAGAAGTCATTTCCTATGGTAACAATGCAAAGCATATGCTGCTTGTTAGTACAGATAGGCAGTGAAGTAGCAAGGCATTTTTAGAGTCTTTCAGTGCACTATGGTGCAGTGAGAATATGTACACTTGAGCCAACCAGAAGTATGTTTGTCCACAATTTCATTACTGTTGATGTCGAGTTAGTGTCTTCGTTAAAATGATAAGTTTTTGTAAAAGCTGCAAATGACAAGTGACCTTATAATGTAACATGGTCCCGCTTAGTCTGCAGGAAAGTATTAAATGTCAGGACTCAAAATTGTAAGGATTTGATATTTATGAAGGTCAGTTCAAGTGTGAGTAATATAACATAATATTACATTTAAACTAAGATCTCTGTTCCTAGGAACTTTTTAAAAACACCCAGCTGCCACTGCTGAAATAGTGCAATGATAGATGATAATTTTTTTAGACATAACATGTATTGTGAATTTGCAGCTCATGTAGGGATTGTATTAAAAGCTGACAGAATATTTTAATTTAAACAGAGGTTAGATTATTAAAGCTGGTGAGTAGCCAGAAGTATATCAATATTTAAAAATGTCCATTGACATGCCTTTTGCTCTCCTTTCTTTTTATTGGTAAAATACATGAACAAATTCACCTGAATTGTTACTCATAATTAATATTTTTCATTCAAAATTGGCATATTTTGCCTTTATTTGAGGCTTGACTTTGCAAACCAGATTACAATAAACTTTTTCAATGATAAAGGGAGAAGAAATCACACTCCACAGGTTGTATATCTTATTAACATTAAATTTATTCAGGTCAATTCATAATTCAAAATGCTGGAAAGAAAAGACCTGAAGTACCATTTCAATTGTTTCTTGAAAAGACAATTTCTTGGGGATATTCTATTCCCCTGAAATCCAACGGCCACATGCTCACAAGTTATACAGATGCAGATTAAGCACATTTCATAGGAACTTTGTTTGTCTTGCTGGATGCAGAATGTCCATGGTTATCATTAGCTACAAAATGTCACTGAATGCCCAAAATTTTTCAGCACCTGGTAGGATTATGCTTTGCATTTATATCTTTGCTCTTTCCATCAGGGCATCTCACATCTAATCAGTGAAGTATGGAAAGTGCCCATGGAAGACATAATGGATCAGAACACAGTTTGATACTTTTCCCGTCTTCCACAGTGTGTTTGAGATTTTGTACTGAGTTGCTGTGGAAGGAACATGCCTAATCAATTAATTGTTTGGTCTAATTATTGAGGTGACCACTGCACCCATTTGGGCCATGGCGCTATGCGAAAGGGAGGGCTGTATGATCAAGCAGCCAGTATCACAGCAAATGCCATAGAAGAAACAAGAAAGGTAGGATCTCTGGTGATTCATGACAAGTGTGTTACAAGCATGGAGAAGTTTTGCGTTACAGAGAGGTCATAAGAATGAGGACAAGTTTGGAAATGGGACTTTTATGGCTGTGGATTTATTGGTAGAACAGTGGGTTTTTTATTTGAGAAGGATTAAATGATGTGATTCTGATTTCCAGATTCCACAAACCTCCTGTCAAGGGATGTAAATACCTCGGACAGCATTAATGCAGCCAAAATATAGGTAACTATAATGCAGACAAGTCTGAGCAAATGTTGAAATTCCTAATACACTCAGTGGAGAGAAACAGAGATTTTTAGGATGCAATTACCAAAACAGACCTCTAAGTTAAATGAATCATTCTCTGAAAGAGTCTATTTCTCTGGTCAACAGGACCATTTCAGATGAAGATTTCACATATAAATACAATAATCTATACTCTCTGTCTATACAAGATAGTGAAAGAGGCAGGGTCGGAGGTATTGTGGGTAGCTTCGGTAAGGGGCATAAATGGTTCTTCCTGGATGTCTGTTACACTAGAGTCCAGCTTCATCTTGTCTAATTGAAAGCATTTTACAAATGTGTTTAATTTAGAAATCCAGTCACCAAAAGTTACTTTACAGTTTCCATTCACCCTACAGAGTCTGTCATATGCAATAGAAACAGGCATATTCAAAGAAGGACCTGGGGCTTAGGTGGATGGAATAGCTCTGTAAATGCTGATTTCTGGAGTATGCTACCTGTGATGTGTCATGTGCTGCATGTGTTACAGAAATCTGGTGACACCTTCAAATCCTTCTATCTCGTACAACACTACCTGGGTCTAGAGGTTTATAAATCCTGAGTCAAAGCCACAAAAATATTCAGTCATGATTAGAAAATTATATATCAGTGTTGTTTAAAGAGAGCTCTAAAGACATAAAGGAAATACACTTCAACCCCAGTGAATCCAAATCTTTTTGTGAAACAGTTTTGATCATGGAGTCTCCTAACATAGATGTTTCTTAGGAATCCCAATTATATTCAACCTACTACATCTAGTCATCCTTCCTTCCAAGTTACCTCTGCTTCAGCTATAACATGTTCATCTCCCACACCTTTAGGTAGATCAAATGATCCTTTAATTCCCTTTCTCTAGGGAATAATTCCATAAGCAAAGGCAGTGGGATGAAGAAAGTAGTATAGCTTTCCCATGCATCACAGCAGAGGCAGGAAGAGAGGTGGCTGGTTTGGGCTTCTGGAGATTTTCCTTCCTCTTTCTCTCTACCTTCACTACCCCTGAAACTGCATCCTCTTCCCATGAGACAAAAGACTGCAGCATCCCTAAGTAATTCTTGCTGGAAGAGATCAACAAGAGGGTAGAGCAGCCCATCAGTAATGCTTTTCTTTCCTCCCTCTTCATCAGGACTAACATGTGCTGATTGGTATTTTGGAATGTGTATTTGTCATCCTGGTATCCCTCTGCAACCCACTTAACTGCCTGTATACACTGAAAAAGGGACAGCTTATAAGCTGAAAGATAAGGTGAAAAATAGACAACGTGGGAAACTAATCGATGTGTATGTCCTATCTGAGAACAAAGCTGGTAAGGGGAAAATATATGATTTGCTTAGCAAATCTATCTAGCGCAAATGGTCTCAGTTTGCAACATGACCTGAGGTGTCTTCACACTTTCCACTAATTGGATCATTGAAAAATAGAATTACTGTAGCTGTATAGAGGAGGATGCAAGGAGAAGAGAGCAGCCTGCAGAATACTGAGGCAAGTGGCTAATGAAAAATTATTGGCTAAGTAGTAAGGGTTGGGAAGAAAATACTAGGTGGGACCTAGCACATGAAAAGGGAGAAATTTCAACTGATACAGTGCAGAAGGTAAATAGGACAATACGTCTAGAAGGAAAAAAAGAGTTTTTTGGTACTTCTGGTCAGTGCAAAGAAGAAACGACTCAGAAAGAGAAATTCCCTCATTAAAAACAAACAACTTACAATAAAGGGTGATCAAGTATGTTCCACATCAGTGCAATCCCATGTCAGTTAGGCAATTACTAGCATAATTGCATGCAGAAAGAAGAGTAGACAGAGAGGGTGATTACGTAGCTGATAACTAAAAATGTGTCCTTTCTTCATAGGAGAGGCAGAGCTTACACTAACTTTCAGAGTGCAAAAATACATAGCATTGCTTGTGAAAAAAGACAGAGCTGCCTGTATTTCAGAGATGGGGACACCTCAGCACATCTTTAGTATTGGAACAGTATTTTTTCAGTTGTAGACCTATGGATGAAGTAAGGTTTGTGCAGATATTGGGTATGTGGGAGGTTGTGTTGGAATGGATAAACTGTGGTAGCATGGTAGACCACAAAGTACATCCACGCTATCATGAATAGGTGATGGGTGTGTGTTTTGAGTGCTATTATCTCCTTGAAAAGTAATTTAATTGAGTTTTAGTGATTACAGTGATTGGAAAAATAATTCAGCAATTTTAAATGTAGTCTGAATTAGGCTTCATATATGAATGTCTGTGTAATGGCAGTCTAGATTGAACCAGCTATTTTATTCTAACAACCAGGGGTTATGAGCTCAGTTGCATATTTAATGTTTGCTTTTGGTGTTCTATAGGATTAAAAAGGGTTATGAAAACATTGGTCAGCCTAGGCCTCCCTGCTCCTGCACCATTCACTTTGACTGCAGATGCACATCATGATTAAGTGAAGGACTAGCTGTGATGTATGGGAAAGAAATGCAGCATTTCCTTCTGCAAGGACCATGTGTTGTCTTTCATAGGAAAGTGTGCATGTTTTTTTTCCTTTTGATCTTTATGCAGTATTTTCTCTGTACTGCTGAACTACATCAAATGTCTCTTTGAGAGTTAGGCAAACAAACATTAACCTTTTGCCAACTGGTGTGAAATTAAAAAAAAAATTTTTTTAAAAGCCTATTTCAACTGCTTTTCTGTCAGGCAATGATTGTATAATTGAAAGACATCCAGTTGATAAAAAAGAACATGTTTTTTATTGGCAGCACAGTAACATGAGTTCAAAGACTGTATTTGCCAAGAGTGCATAACTCTGTAATGGCCGGCATACTTTTACAAGTGTTCTATGGTATTACTGACAGGGAGATCGTTTTGGTCCAAGACAGATGTAAAATACTTCATTTAACAAATATTTACTCCACAATTATCTGAAAATGTAGAAAGTACAACCTGACATGTTTGAATATCTAAAGAACCTGTTTATGGGGTATTCTATTATTGTTCCTACATAATAATCCAAAAAATATAGTTGCAGGGGAGGATGGATGATTTAGGATATTGGTAATAGGATACAAAGCCTTTCACTTCTTGGTCAGCAGTTCAAATCTGGCTTAGGTTGGTAGTAACTCAAAATGATTACTGCACTGTGTGGCTAGGGTTAGTCATAGGCTGGTGCTTTCTAGCTTCAGAGTCCAGCACCATAATAACTAAATTGGCATGATGTCCACAGGCAATTGGCACTTTTGCAGGAATTGTTACCACCAAAGAGAAGACCATGACGGTGGCTACCAAAGTATAGGACCCCAGCACCTCTTGCAAAGAACTGTACAATTGCCTACTCCACAAACCTGTCAGAAGTTTTGTCCCAGCTCAGCAGTGATGGAGACAGGGAAAACTTCTGCAGATTGAACATCACTGAATGGCAACATAGAAGTGTTAGGAGAGTCACTATGGACTGCCATAGCAACAGCCATGCTGATGGAGAGCTGTGTGGCACAATTATTAACGGGTAATCAGAAGACTAACAGAAGGGTGAGGTTTATCTCAGTTTTGATTGTGTGTTTTGAGTTTGGGTAGCAACAGAACACTGAGGTTTTGGCCAGAGGTGTAGATTTTTTGCTTAAAAGTGAACATAGTTGCATATTTCAGGTGTATGGAGGGCTCCATCTGATCAAGTCCTATGCCTGCCCCTGGTACTTTGTGGCCCTCCCTCTAAACCAGGAAACCAAACATGTCTTGTGCCCATTTCCTGTCGCCAGGACCAGCTGCATGACCCATCTCATATGCACTCTTCAACTCTTTTGCTGTCCATTGCAGGACATCATAATAAAGCTACTGACAGGCAATAATCCCTGACCTATGCTAATGCCCATGGAACAGTTTTGAAAAATGTTAGCTGGCCCAAACCAAAACTATACCAGGAACCAGCTGACAGGGTAATGGTTCAAACAATCCTGCTCTGGTACTAGGCACATGCCCAGACATTCTTTAATTTGGTAGTGTAAGGAAAGCTGTGTAATCCTATCTCAGAGGTTTTGTCTTCCTCTCTGAAGTGGAAGTTGTAGCATTTTTGATTCTTGTGCCTTTAGAGTTTTTAGAATAAGATTTGCCAACTGTTTGAGTCATGTTTCATAAAAGGGAACAAATTTGATCCTTGTCTCCAGTACTGCTATGCAAATAATTGTATGTGAATTGAAGTTCAACATTCATAAGATGTTGCTAATGTCATGTTCCTCCTTCCATCCCTCATATGCTGATGTATTAATGCTATACCTAATGAATGAATTCCAAAATTCCAAGGAATTTCCTTGGCATTAATGTTATTGATTTTGTATAAAAACCAGGCAGATACTGGACATTTTAAAAGTTGTTGCTTGCTGTCTTTGCTGTGAAGTACTTAATGGTTATGGGACAGTAAGAAGAGACTGAAGAACTACTTGCGAAATGAAGATGATTTTATTTCCAGTTTTCATTGCATTTTCCATGAGCCAGCAAAGGGGCTTGCACGTTCCTGAGTCAGATGGATCTAAGCATCACAGAATGTTTGGCTTGGAGGAGAGGAGGAACAAGGGATGACTCATATAAATGTCCTGGCTTGTGAAGACAGGGGAAATCCAGGTATCTGAGGAGGAAGAAAGGCAAGATGGATAGGGAAAGGTGAAGGATGAGAAGTACAGGCAGTTCATCACACTGGGGGAGAGAGATCCTTGAATAAAGGGCAGATGTAACATTTCTGGGTATGCTCAGAAATTTTAATTTAATAGATAAGTTTTTTGTTTATTGTTAAACCAACAAAAGTTTTGCATCCACTAAAACAATGCAGATTTTACATAGCCACAGTTTACATCTGCAGTTTTCCTCTTTCAAATATGTAGGCACATGGTGTGATTCTTGTGGTTGTCCTGTGCAGGACCAGGAGTTAGACTTCGATGATACTTGTGGGTCCCTTCCAACTCAGGATATTCCATGATTCTGTGATATTTAATACCTTTCCTCTCCTTGATTTTGGCAAACTGTGAAAGACTGTTTGCAGCGGCATCTCAATGTCTACAGAGTTTTCTCAGAAAGGGAGCAGATTCCAGCACTGCTGCATTTTTTATTTTTTGCAGAAAAAACTTTTAGATTATTTATACTTATTCCTTGATTTCAAGTTCATACACTTAGCAACAGAAGTTGGTATCCTGACACCACTGCTTATAGGAATTTCCCAAAATGATCCAATATGCTTCTACCATTTCAGTCCTAATTTTCCTCCAGGTAAAAGTGATAGAACTTTTCATTTTAAATTATATTCTTTCCCTCTGTCAAATGTTGTGATTTCTAGCAATGACTGATGACTCTGCACTTTCAGAAGCTGTATAAAAATATGCATACCATTACAAGTGGTTACTAGTGTTACATAAGTTTAAAGAAAAATATTTAAACACAGAGGCCTGCATTCAGGTAACTCAATTAAGATGCCTGAGTTAGGATCAAAGCCACAGTTTGTTCTTTCTAATTATTGGAGAAATAGGCACCACCAGAAGTAATTCTGTATCCTTCACCATATGAATTGCTCTGTAAGACCTGAACTGCTTTCTACAGAAACCTGTCTCTACTGATGGATAGGCAAAGGCAAAACCTGTTTGTGAATGTGCTGTCCCAGTATGGCATGAGCTCAGGCCACTGCATCTTAGAGTAGCTTACTTTTTTGGATTTCAGTTGCTTTCAGAATATCTCAAATTGGGCATTATGGAAAACTCGGCTTATTGTTTTACCTATAGCATTTTCAGATTCCTAAGTCCTTTAAACTGACAAATTCAACAGTGGTAGACAACTGCTTGATAAAAGGCAGAGTAAGCCTCTCCTCCATCACAGGGGCTGGAACAAGGAGAAGGCAGGTCACTAACCAGCTGCTCATCATGGACATTTCTATTTGTTTGTTTTGGCTCTACCACATGACAGTAGTCAATACCACTTCTTGTTCTGCAGGAAAAGAAAGCAAAGTACCTCAGGTGGCGCAGAAAGCACTGCACCCTGATGGTCTGTCAAGAGGCAGACAGGACTCTGCATTCCTTGGTTCACATTAGTTGCTTCCCGTGACAATCTTTACTAGCTGTAGTAGCCCCAAAGGGTTTCTTGTTTGTTTTATGCAAGTTTTCCATCCTGAAGCACAAATCCTCTCTGGCAACCATATGGGATTCTGCACTATTTATCGTGACTTGGGTGAGGCAAAATGGAGGATCAGAGACTGTTTTCCCTCTGTACATGCTCTGTCTTTATTTGCAATGTGCAGACTTTTGCTAGTCTACAGGCAGAATGCTCCATGTCTTATACGTGCCTTGCTGTATTGACTTGGCCATGGTTGCTCATTTACAAGTGATAATGACATGAGATCCAATGATAGTGTGTGGATGGAACTGAGAATGATATTTTGTTATTGTTCATGTACTCATAAACAAAAGATAAAAAATAAATTATATCCTTTAAAAATGAAAAACAGACTTGAAAAAGTTGGCCTATAGATTTTTTTTTAAAGTGTAATTCTACTGACAAAGCTTATAAAAACATTCCAAAGTAATGTAGTGTGATGACCCTTGCTCATAATCACGGAAAGACTCTCCAAGTTTTTGATTTTTTAATAAGCCTATCATTAATCTTCAATGAAAATAATATAGATTTTATGAAGAAAGCTCACCAAAGTTCTTGGAAAACTTACAAGACATTTAACAGCTGAACAGTGTATCTCACAAATGGACTTTAAAGGTGCTCTTTCAAACTGAAGCCTTTATTTGATCTGGTTTTATAGTTAGCAATTGCTTTGGTCTGAAACCTCACCCATCCTTTCCAACTAATAAACAAAAGGGTCTTGAAATATAGCGCTTGATGGAGGTACAGCATGACAACCCCTGAACCAATTAGTATTACACTTAGACTCTTGAGGCTGGATTTATTATTTGCTCTAAGACATCCTACTATACCAGAACTTTACATGTGTATATACTGAATAAAATAAACTGCAGGATTAGTAGTATTTTTGTATATATAATAAACATGTAGTTGAAGTGATGGATTTTTTTAAATTTTCTTTTGTGATTTTTTTTTTGTAACATTGAGCACTACTCAAACATTTTCTCCAATAACTTTAACCTGGATTTCCTTTCTGATAAAACTCTGGTTGTTTGCAGATCCACCCGTCAGTTTTACGAGGATATCTTTGAGACATCACAATTATAAAACAAACTAGAAGGAAGAGCAGCTGTACTTACAAACAAACATCACAGGCACAATTAATCTGCTTCAAGGGTTTATGAGGGGAAGCATAAAATATCAAATAAAGGGTAATGGGAAATATTTAAAAAATGCTGAAGCTGGTAACAATCCACAGAGCAGAGCAGCCAGTGCACATTCAGGAGGAATGTAGCTAGTAACTCATTTGGTTGGAAGCCACCAGCTCTTTACCTCCCAACCTGAACTGTAGGGCTGTTTCATGTTTCTGAAACAGATACAGTTCTAGATATATATATATACTCGATTTACTTTGTAGATTACAATTTAAAGGATATTCCTTTTTTAAAAGTGAAGATGGTAATAAAATCTTAAGAGGCCAGTTTTGTTTTCTGTTGTTCAACTTACGCCTAATATGCTCCCATTCTTATGGCTGAAATTTATGTCCCTGCTTAGATAAGAGAAAAGCACATGCATACACATGTTGTTTGGTGCCCTTTCTTGCTTTCGGTCACACACCTCCTTGCCAACAAGCATACTGGAAACAGGCATTGAAACAAGAAAGTGAATGACTACTTTGGATAATTTTTTTAAAACCTCACAGCATACCTTTAGATTTTAAAAAAGATAGATTCTTTTATACCTAACAACAAAACATTATCTTGAACTCCAGAATTCCATTGCAGAATCTGAATTAGTTGGATAAAGCATTTGTGATTTTCTTATCCTTTTCTTAACATTAACAGAAAGTTTTGGCATGTACCAAACTGAAATAGTTGGGTGTATAAAGTATCCTGATCCTTGTTATTTGAGACTGCATCTCCTCTTGTCACATGTAAAGCGTCTTTATCATTTTTTCTCTCTTTGTGCATGGAGTCATATAAGTACCAAAGAGACTATGGTGGTCTGATCTGCTCGTTGTTGCATTTCTGCCATATTTGCCATATATTTCTAAAATCACTCTTTTTGTTGTGATAGAATGTGCATTAGTAGATAGATGTCGGTATTAATATGATATGATCTCCCATTTGCCCAAGAGTAGAGATTTTGTTCAAGATACATGACAAATATTCAGAACGGTTCTTTAAGGAAAAAAAAGGCTTGCCCCTTCTCACGGGGACACAGTGCAAAAAGGTTCTTTTTTTTATCATAAAGTTATGATATACAACCCAACCTTGGCTTTGGTTGTACATAAACTTTTAATCAACAGAGTGTCAACTTGGGACACTTCCTATGAGTTGGTTACAAGAGTGTCATGTACTGTCTCGAAGGAAGTTGTGTGTTAGATCTTTCTTTTTTTGAGCTCTATAAGCTTGGAGGGTTTTGTCACAGGGACAGTTCCAATTTAAACTTTGGTTTCAAAGGGTAGTTTAATTAGTGGTTTTGAAAGGACCTGTCTGTGGTTGATTCTGATCTCACTTAACAATTTAAGTGCCTCAATAGACAGTTGTGTAAATGCAATATGAGATCCTGTCTTGTAAAGCAGTTCCTTGCTGCTTATTTTGAGGAAAATTTAAATGTATTTTTTTAAAAAAAAGTTCAGCAGAGAAAACAAATCAACTTTAAAAAAAATAGAATAAAAATCCATGTTAAATAACAACGGTCCAGTGAAGTCCAAGAAGATGAAGGCATAGTGCCTTTGGATTTCTGCCTGTTTGTGCACATGAGGAATGTTGGTATCTTGGGATAGCCACACTCCTTGTCATGTATTTTGCTTTACATGGACTCAGAACTGTCATCGCAGTGCATATAAACATTTTTTATTTTCTTCACCTGCTCATGTGGCGCACACCTGGAGCTTGCTGGCAGCATACTTGGCTTCAGCAAGCGAAGGGGAGACACTGCCAGTTTGGAAAGCTAGCCCTGTTCCCTTCATGCAAGTTAATCCAAGTCAATCCCCCACTGTTTTTATGGAGTGGTTAAGGACAGGACTGAAAAACTTTAGCTTCTACTGAAAATTCAAAAATGTGGGCAAAAGTAAACTTGTAGAGACTCAAAAAGTCCAATCAGTGGTTAGACCTTTACAGCAGAGGTGCCTCTCCTTTGCCTTTCAGCTCTGATGTTTACCCCTGGTGACTCCTGAGTTTTCTCTATTTGCAGCAGGAGCAGCATCAGTGCGAAGTGCTGTGCCAGGTGGGTAGTGAGCGGCCCTTTAGAAGTCAGCTACATGGCACAGGGCTCTGTTGTTGCTTTATTAATGTAATGGTTTGGACTGAAACCTTTGTTGCTGCTTAGTGTTTCCTGGAGTAAAGGAAGTGTCAGCTGTGCATTGCTCAGAGCTGGCTGAAACATTTATAGAGGAACTGAAATTTTCATTGATTTGAGTTCATAAGCATTACATAAAAATGCAAGGCTTCCTGCTAGGTTTTTTGCATTAGTAAACATCTTGTTGAAATGCTTTCCGGTGCCTGATTGTTGGTCTCCTAGGCTTTAAATCTGCAGGAGAATGGAAACAGTGTGAGGGGAAGCTGTTGAAGGTGTCCTTTGATTGAAGCCTCAGTGCTAAGGCATCTTCTGGACCACAAATAAGATGTCATCCTTACACAATTGCACACCAGCATGCAGATAGGGTTATATATGGCAATTAGGGGATTGAAACCTTATTTCTGCTCAGAAGGAAGAAATGTCACCTCTTTCTTTTGACAAAATGGATGCCTACATGCTCTTATTGATGCTCTGGCCAACCTGTTTCAGACATTTGGGATAAGGGGAGTCAGACACCTGTCCCTGCCCATGCCTGCCTACTCCTCACTCACTCATGACAACAGATCTTTCCTTGCTTTGCCGTAGTGGGAGCTACTTTCTCTGGGAAAAATGTCATTCCTAAGCCCCTAAGCCCTAAGCAGGTGCAAAATGCTGTGGTCATAACTGAGTTTGAAATAGGAGAATTTTCTTGGTTTATTCTGAGGAGACAATTTGTGTTTGGAGCTAAGACTGATATTCATTACTGGCAGGGGTGAATTGAGCACACTTGGATTTGATTTATGGGTGTGATCTTTGAAAGTGAAACTCTGTGGTGAAGGTTATAATGTAAATAACAGCACCAGAACCACCAATTGGGAAGAACTTTCATACCTCTGGCATCCTGTTTCCTCTACGTACCCCGGTTATCCAGGGCCTATATGTATTTTTGATCAAACTAATCCACAACTATATAAGTGATCCGAGTATTTTCAGGTGCAGTGCTTTAGGAACAGCATTCATATTTCAGCAATCCCTCCAAGGCTGCCTTGGACAAGACTCTTCCCACACACAGTGTGTGGCATTCTGCTGCAAAACTGGGTGTTTCCAGTTAAAATTTGGCCTTCACATCAAGTCCATCCTTTGGCAGAAGAGTTTGTATTATGTAATGAAGAAGTCAAATAATCCCATAAACACACATCCTTGAGGTATGGAACTTGTTTAAAAATAGGACTATTTACCATGTTATCAACATTTATCCAGCTGGTCAGAAAATGAAAAGACAAAAAGTGAGATATTATGCAAGTATGTTTATGCCTTTAATAGACTATTGAAACAAGCAGCAGAATGGTTCAACTCTCTTGGGCCGGTTCCACAATGATTTAAAAGCAATATTTATTACAAAGCATGGAGTTCAAGCTGTGGAATTCATCTCTTTGCTTCCTGCCTCTTTCCACTCACACTCACCAGTACACACTGAATTTGGTGCCATCAAACAGAGTTTGTGATTGTAGGAGGGATTTGATTGGGCCTGTTCTAGGGATAGAAACTCTTTGAATAATTTAGGACCTCACTGGGGATTTGGATGCCAAAGTTCATGGCTGTTCAAATCCCTGATTTTGATTTTCATCCATACCTACTTACTATGTTTTTGTACCGGCCACTCTCAGAGGAAAGATTTTGGACTAGATGGGCTTTTGACCTGACCTAGTACATCTGTTCTGATGGCAAGTGGTGCATTGCACAGGAAGTGGGTGGCACAGCTTGCTGGTTAGGTCTGGACTGGAGGTAAAGATGATCTTTTCCCCCATGGAAAGCTGAAGCTATGTTGCACTTTGGCTACCACACAGATGTGTCTCTTTCCTTCAGGGACACTCCAGCTAGCTGTTCTCTGATGGAAGATAAGAATTGTTACTAATACACTCTCCCTCACTGAAACACATTTTTCTGCTTTGGACAATAAAATCTTGATTTGTAGATTTTTGGAAGATTCTGTCTGGTTTATTTATTGATTTATTTATTTACTCTTCTGGCAGAAGGACAGAAGTTGCTTATTTGTGGAACACAGATTATGAGTTTTACTCTGAGGTCTTCATGACTTAGATTAGTTAGACTGTGTTACTGAGTATTTCAGGATTTAAACACCTGTGGAAAGTAGGGAAAAGGATTCTTGAGTTGCTCCACAGTGCTCTTTGGCTACATCAGTAGACCAAACAGATACAGGTCATGCAGTCACCCACCCCTATTGTCAAGCTGGTCACATAGTTCTGGACTAGACAGCATTTCCCCAGACAGTTTTACCCTACCATCATGTTCCTTCCTCACCTGACTATTAGTCAATATTTTCCTAGAAGTCAATGTTTTGTCTTTTTCTGTGTGTGTGTGTGTTTGTTTATTTTGTTTGTTTGTTTTTTTGTTTGGTTTGGGGTTTTTTGTTGTTGTTGGTTTTCTTTCTATTTCTTTTGTTATTCTCCGAACAGTCTTGCTGAAAAGGAAAAGACAGAATATCTGTTAATTTAGTGGCCATTTCCTTCTATCTGGGATTTTTGTCACCACATCCAGAGTACTGTATCCAGTTCTGGGCTCCCCAGTGCAAGAAAGACATGGACATATTAGAGCAAGTCCAGTGAAGGGGAACCAGGGTCTTTCTGCTGCCTACAGATACCTAATGGGATAGTATAGAGAAGACAGGGCTAGACTCTTCTCAGATATGCTCAGCGATTAAATTCTGATGTGAAAACCACAGAAAATTCAAACTGTATGTTAGGAAACAGTTTTTCACCATGAGGGTGACCAAATACTGGAAGAAGTTGTCCAGAAAGTATCTGGAACCTCCATGCTTGGAGATTACTCAAAGCTTGACTGGCGCAGCCTTAACTAAGTTGACCCTACTTTGAGTAGAGGGTTGGATTAGAGACCTCCAGAGGTTCTTTTCAACCTAAATTATGCTATGACTCTATGATTGTATTCAGGAAATAAATCTAAGGGATATTTGTCTTCTTCTCACTCAGGCTATTAGTATTTGATGTTTCTAAGCACAGAAAGACACATATTTTTTTACTTATTTAGACTTTTTCCCTCCTTAATTACATCAGATAGGTCTACATTTATGTAATTTCGCTCTTTTATATAAATCTCTAATGATTCATACTAACAAAGGAATATTCCAAAGAGCCATTATTTTGTGTTTGTAGCTCTATTTTTCCCTGCGGAGAAGGATAATAGTTCAGAGGAGTATGGTGCTAATTTATAAAAAAATTTAAATGTGACTACTACATTTTGATGCCTCGGATTCATTTAATTTGAATTAATTTAAGGTAATTAATTTTATTTTTTAAAGATTAGAGCTTGTTGTGGCTTTAGTCAGCTGTAACCTGACTGCAGTCAACAAAAGTAGCAAATACATGAGCACGTCCACAAAAGAGAAAATGAGTTTTTCAAATTCAGTATGCAAAACCAGACTCTTATAAAATTATAAGATTATTTCTGAATATCTGATAAGTGCAAGTAAGTGAAACCCAGCAGTTAGAATAAGTGCAGAATACTAATCAACTTGTAATCAGTTTAGATGCCAATAAAATTGGTGTCAGTCATTTAGACTGTTAGATGAACATCATCCTTCCTATTCAGATGCTCAATGTTGTAAAGAGAGATACTTGAATGACAAGATTAAATGTAGACATACTGTGATGAAAAATACCAAAGCCTGTGATTTATAATGTTAATACACTGAGCCTGTCTGGTGTGAACTAGATGTTCCCTGAAATTTGAGCACAATCATTCTTATTTGACTATTTATGGAGTCAATAAAATGAAGGATCTGTGTCTTCTCACCAGCCAGCTGAAATCATGAGCGTATGTTACGCCTCAAAAAAGGGAGTGCTGACCATAGAAGTAGTGTTTTGCAGAGGAAAGAAGAGAAATTTAGAATCTCATTTGGTTTTCAGACTTGCAAAAATTTAGTAAGGGAGAGCTCTTTGGATTACAGCTCTGAATTTTGTCTTTCCTCAAACTCCTTGCATTCTTCCCATTTTTCCCAAATAAATTTAAAAACAGAAGGAAGAAAAGAGTCAACTGAAATTAATTTTTAGAATTTCAGTGTTCGTAGCTATTGTATGACAGATAGTTCTACATGTTCTCTAACAACTGAATGCAAGGTGTATTTGTGTTTACCCAGCTTTGTGTGTGTGTATGTTTGTACATGCACTTGCATTGTGATGAGTGGCAGGGAAACGAAAACACAAGAGGCTGCAATCCCACAAAATCAGAATAACACTTACTCTGAAATGGCTTGAGCTGATGTTATGAAAATGCTAGAATGTAAATACAAACTATTTTCATGCCAACACCCTGGCCCTTGTGAAAAGTGGTGTTCATTTCCCAGACCTTTCTCTGGAGTAATTTGCAGTAATTTATAGCCACTGTGAATAGCCACATCTCCTTTGTGCAGCACACATTTGTTTGAAATATTAATCAGTTCCATGAAAGGAATTGCGTTTTTGAATGTTTCCCACTGATACATGACAGAATATACAGTCATTACTCTTTTCTGTGGTTTTCCTAAAGGGCTGTTTTCCCCACATTTTAACATCAGGATGGAAAGCTTTTTCAACACCTGCTACAGTAGCTCTAAAATGAGAAGTCAGAAGACCATCTGCTTGCCGGCCCTTCCTCTTGTTACCAAGTTTACATCAACTTCTCTTAAGAACCACCCACTGTTTCTGTAGTGAAGTATTCTTTACTTCTGGAGAAGGAGTTACCTAAGAGATACATGTTTTTGTTTGATGAAGCCATACATTTTAATGGAATTATACATGTCAAATGTTGCTAAGCCAATGACATTGTATATTACACAGAGAACATCAGCCGTTAAGAAAACTGCAGTCCTAAGGAACCACTGAGATATTTACTTTTCACTCTGAACAGCCACCAAAGATCAAACAAACTGAAACTTCAGTGATAACTGTTTTTTAGTAGCACTGAACTATCAAATATATATTGAAGGAGTGTCAAACTTCAGTATGATCTGGCCACATTCTTTTAGGTATTCTACATACAGTGTTTAATGTTTAATACCAGTTTTACTTATCTGAAGTTTTATGATGCTACAAAGTAACAGCAATGTATTAAAATGCATACATATACAGATCAAAATAATTTCATGCAATTGTCTCAGAGACAATCTTAATGTTTATTAGCATTTTCCTAAGAACAATTCACCCTTCCTAGAAGCCTAAAAAGCAGTGGTCTATATAGTGGATATTGTTATAAAATGTCAATGAAAATAATGTCTTCATTATTATGTGAGATTAAATTAACTTCTATGTATAGAATCATAGAATTATTAAGGTTGGAAAATAACTCCAGGGTCATCAAGTCCAACCTCTGACCAAACACCACCATGTCAACTAGACCATAGTGCCATGTCCAGTCATTTCTTGAGCACTACTAGGGACGGTGACTCCAGCACCTCCTTGTGCAGTCCAATGCCTGATCACCCTTTCCATGCAGAAATTCTTCATGATGTCCAACCTGAAGGTCCCCTGGTGCGGCTTGAGGCCATTTCCTCTTGTTTTGGTGCTAGTTGCCTGGGAGAAGAGACTGAGTCCCACCTTGCTACGACCTCCTTTCAGGTAGTTCTAGAGAGTGATAAAGTCTCGCCTGAGCCTCCTTTTCTCCAGGATAAACATCCTCAACTCCCACAGCTGCTTCTCATATGATTTATTCTCTAGACCCTTCATCAGCTTCTTTGTCCCAGAACCTCAATGTCTTTCCTGAAGTGTGGACACTTTTTCATTGCAGTCTTATTTTGAGGATATTCCTCAGAGTATGCTATAGGCTGGATTAATTTCTCCTGACTATAAGCCCTTGAGTTATGTATGACATAACATCTAGAGCTTTGATAGACAAATGTGAAACCAAAAAGAGATTGATTGTGTTTTTCAGTGCTAGCCAGATTCTGCTGTAACATTAGAAAGTACACAACAATGATTTGCATTCCTGATATGGAATGAATGGGCAAATACCATCTGTAAATATTTCCTGCTTTATCACTCTCAGAGTTCTTGCACTAGCTCACATATAGTCATACCAATGGATGTAGAAAAGGCTTAGTAAAAAATATGTATTATTATGGTCTCAAAGGTCACAATCCTAAATGCAGTGACACTTCATTTTACACAGCTGATATTAAGGAAAGGGTTTGTCACTTACAGCACCACATAAAATTGCCCCCCAAGACAGCTTGTGATGCACATAGCTTGGACAAAAGCTCTTTGGTCTAAAATTTTTCCAAAATTCAGGTGATCTGTTCTTGGCCATTTCTCTGCTTTATTCTTGAAAAAAATCCAAATTCCTTTCAAGTGTCTCTGAGAGGCTTCCCTCATTTGCCTGCCTGATGCTGTGTTCCAGAATTGCCGATCAGTTAACACATATGGACTCCAGAATATTAGGTTTGGCAAGATCCACAGGCTCTTTGCAAAATAAGAATTCACACTTCCCAAGCCAAGTGTAAGTGGAAGGTTCCCACAACATTGGTGAATCCAGAAAGATTCTTGTAGATTGTTCATATCCAAACAACTGAAGAGTTTAAAGCTGTTGACCAGCAATATGCTTACGGTCCATTCTTGTGGTAAGAAGGAAGTTATTAAATTTTGCTTTTGAAGGCATACTGCTTGAAGGTGCCAGAAAATTAGTACTTTTCTTAGCCAGTGTTAATAATATGCAGTTTAAGCTGGAGAATTTCAATCTATCCAAGTTCATTTTATTTTGCATGGAAGAAAACTTACTCCTTAGCAACAACTTAAGTACGGTAAAAAAAAAATGTTCTGTGGAATTTTTTTGTCTGCGAGTCCCCTACCTGCTTATCCAGTAAAACATGCATTCATCAGTCCATCTCAATGCTCAGAGTTGGAATCAGTGGGAATAAAATCACAAGCAGAGGAAAATTATCCTCCCATATTGACATTAAGTTGGCTTTAGCAAACCAACCTTTCACAGCTATATTGGTATCTTGCCTACTAACCCTTGACTCAGTGGCAAGTGTTAGAAGTACTTCTGTTACTTGGCTTTATAACTTAGCAAACACATGGTATGTGGTGAAATTAATTCATGTTCATCCAAGAAGGCAAAACTGCATTGAGGTGCTGCCACTTGAGAGTTACAACTGCAGAGGAGATTCTTCCTGGGATTTCACAGAGATGTGGTGCATACTTGAACACCGTTCTTCTGTAGGAGTTTGATTTTAACTCCAGGAGGTTCATACTGGGGTTCATTCAGGGAAGATTAAAGTTGCTGTGGTTGCTCCTTTACTGGTGGTGGAAAGGCTTCCACATGTTTTTTTTATAGGATGCTGGGATATCAATTCGTTCTTTCATCTTAAAATTTATTCTTCCAACTCGTGGATTCTGTTTATATGTATAGTACATGCATATATCCCTACAGGTGTCGTTTTAAGTTCAGAAATCCCTTCTCCTGATGCTGATGTCAGACCAGTGTACAGGCTGGTACTGTATCAGACAGGGATCTAGGACTTGATATACTTTTGTACTCATATAACCAAATCACTGTCAGTTTTCAAAAATGTGTTCCTCCTTTTCAGAGGCAATGGTATGATGGTTATCAACAGTGTATCATAGAAAAAAATAGGAAACTATGGGAAAAATTTGCCACTAAATTTCACATTTTCTTCAACTCATTTCCACAGGCCAAGCAGTATGAAATAATGTAAAAATGCAGCTGAAAATATTACCCTCTGTGTGATTTTGAAACTAAATTTGGCATAGGAGCAAGAGAGGCAAAATATTCCTCCTCCAACAGAGGGATTCTTGCAGGATTTTTTTTTAGTTAAAGTGTACCGGAATATATACCTGGCTCTTTATAACTCCATCTATAGTTCACTACAGCTTATCTTTTATTATAATGACATTTTACAGCTATAGTAAAAAAGTAATAGTGCAGATTTATTCCAGGTTCTTTTAATCTGACTGTCTCAAGTAACAGTTATAGAGTATGAAAGGCAACATACACCTGAATGTGGGCTGTGTGGCTCTGCTTCTGTTCACTATTCCCTTAATTAGATAGATGGGAAAAATTAGCTTTAAGTAAAAAACATAATCAAGCACTTCTCCTTAATCAGGATCATGTGCATGATGAGATTGACAACAAACATAAAGAAACCACAAACAGCTAAGAGGACTACTGATGGTATTGGGAAACATTAAACCATTCAGAGCTATATATTTACATACATAACTATGTAATTTACATACATAAGTAGGAAATTGATTAAAAGAGTAAGAATACAGCCTAGCTGTGATTTCTGTACATACAACACTGCTTAAGGATTCTTTCCTTTCCTGTGTTTGCATGCTTTTGTTATCTCTTAGCCAAATAGTTTGAAAAAATATGAAGTGATAGAACTAGCTGAATCTCTACAGCAAAACAAGTGCTTATCTGACAATGATGTCTGCTGGAAAAAGCCCAGCACACATGGGTCACTTACAAATTATAACCTAAGGCCATTATCATCTCATAGCCCTTCAGCTGCTTGTGTGAAATGTGTTGATGGTCTCAGTCCAATTCCTAGCAGATAGGTGTCTGCATCACTGGAATCACCAGGTGGAGATGACTGCATTTTTTCCCATCAAAAAAGGTGATTATAGCTAGCACAGTCTAAAACACTAACATAAAGTACTTATAGTTCCCACAGCAGATGTTACAGAAACTTGGATTCCTGCTCACTGGAGAAAATTGTGCCCAGATGCTTGTACTTAAAATTTATGGTCCGAACTCTGCCCTCAGATGTACACATAACTCCCAGAGATTTCAGGGGGAGTAATATTCATGGATGTCAGGGCCATGTCTAACTCCTTTCACAGCATACACGTTGCTGTTCGAGTGTGACCAAAAACTAGCAGCATGGTTGAGGGTGATGAGGATAATACTAGAGTAGCTCATAGAAGCCTCATAGAACATCAGGGCCAAAAAGGCACTAACCATTGCTCAAACAGAAATCAATGTTTTGTGTCCTGATAAAGCTCAGCTTCCGAGAATGGGAGCCTTCAGTTTCCCTTTCAAGAAAGGTGCAGTGGAGATGTTATCTGACTGAGTGTCTCCTCTCTGTTACTGCTGATAACCACAAGTTCTGCTAGTGTATCGGCAGCTCCCAGAAGCACTAGTTATGGTGTAAGACATCAGTGTGTCACTGGCCTCTTTGAGGTACATACTGTGCCTGTCACCATCGCATTTGCATGCTTATATATAATAAATTGATCTTTGACACAGTTAATTAGAACATTAATTTTAACCACTGTGTGAGCTGCTGTGCAATCATTATGATAAATACATCCTGGTTTGTTATATGGATTTTTAAACATTAGAGCATCAGAAAAGCCCAAATGAAAACTGTGTTCAAATAGAAGATTAAGGCATACTCACTGTTGTTTCCTTCATCATACTGACTGTTGTTTTCTTCATATTCATAATGTTAGAGATGTGATATGATATGCCATAAATTTAGCTAACACAGTGTGTGATTATTCTGTCAGTGTAATCTGCTGATAATGTCCTAAGGGCTGTTGTAAACCAAGGCCTTAACAAAAGCAGAGGCTAGATATAATGTTTTTAATGGTCATTAATAATATATATAAAAAAAGGGATTTCTTACTTTAATGTGAGATTTTGAAAAGTTAAATTCAGCTGTCTGAATGATGAGTGTTTTTTTTTTGGAAATAGGCACATCAGAATGCTGTTTAATTCCATCCTGAAATGAGTGGAATGAAACCTCCCTAGAGACTCTTTAATCTTTTTCTGATGACTATTGAGTGATCCCAAGACAGCACATTTAAATGAAATGACTAATTTTAACCTTGCCTCTCACCAAGAAGATTATGCTGGAAATGTATGATTAACATGGCTACATTTGCCTCTGAGCAAACTGACATCTGTGCAGGTATGGTCCTTTAAATAACATGTAGGAAGATATGGTCCTTTAAATAAATATTTTATTTCAAAACCTCAGTGGGATGAAAGCATGTCTGACATGTATGTGGTTCCTCTGATGAGCAACCATGGTCCTCATTTCCCCTTCTTGGCTATGCAAAATGAAAAGATTTCTGTTTTGGGAGAACTAGGTATACTGCAAACACTAATCATGTGTTGAAAAGTAGTTTGACAATGTCCTAATTAGACAATTAGAGGTTCTGATATGTTTTGGAGAATTTCTTTATTATTATTATCATTATTCATCATTATTCATTATTATTTAGTATTCAAGAATGAAGAACTGATGACCAGGCAAACTAACGAGATAGTTATAAGAAATTATCTTTGTCAAATTGGAAGCACAAGAATCAGACAGCATGCTCCAGGTAAAGGGCTTGTGTGTTTGTGGTCTCAGCACAAGAATGAAGAGAGCCCAGAACCAGAAACTTTGCTGAAGGTACTTCCTGGTTATCAGGTCTCAGTGTAGTCAATGTGGAAAATATCCTGCTCTTTAAAGGGATGGAGAGTTGAATATCTTGTCCAACCCACATCCAATCTTTGCAAGGCTCTTGCATTTTAACGAAACATCTGATTGCTTCTGGTAGAGAAAGAAGGCTGAATGTCAGACACTGCAGAATTTCTGGAGAACTTCTGGAGAACTGGAGTTCTTGGGAATTTCACAGTGAAACCAGTTAAGAATCACTGTGCTGGTAGAAAGCAGAAAGGTCCCAAGAACAATGAAAATTTTTGCACTAAAATCAGAGTTTTATTTAAAATGTGAAACACAAGAACTGATAAGAAAATGAGGATCAGTGCAGATATGAACTCATGCATGGCACTGGTATGAAGTGTAGAAAATACATCAATAGCAAAGGAGAGTGAAGACAACTAATAAAAGAAAAAAATCAAATCATTAAATTTGAAACCTACATTTACCTCGAAATTTCTTTGCAGATGGCCAGCCTGCTAAGAAAGAAATCCTGTCCATGCAGCCTAAAGTTAGAGGCTATGGGTGGGATTCTGTTGCCTAAACATGGGCAACCAGGGGCATTTGAGGCCTCAGATTACCCAAGATATCTGAGTGGAGCTGGGAGACAGGTCTCAGGGCTTCAGGGAACATTTCTGTTTTCTGCAGACTCAAGTAGAGGCCAGGTAAGACACAGCTCAGTATCTAAAATGACACTGAATCCTTCATTTCATGCACTGCAGTCTCTCCCTGGGTTACAAAACTGATCTTGGGTAGCTGTTGAGATATCAGTTTGCATGACTGGAGAGATAGTGCTGTAATAAACAGTAGCAATGAGCCCAATCCTTATCTTACAAGTTCATCAAGGGCAAAAAGCTTTATTCCACTACATCAGATATCTCCAATGCTAAATTATCTCTCTCTGTATAAGACAGATGTATGTATTTTAAATTTCTAATATGAAATTATTCTGTCTTACACAACAAGTGTATAACTTCTGGTTGGGTTTGATCAGATTGATTTTTTTGATCTCCGCCCATGAAATCACCTGCATTTATACTCTGACATGCTGTTTTTCATACTGTGATCTTAATTTTTTTACATTATTTTCAGTATGGGTCACTACAATCAAATCAGATAAGCAGTATCAATCTTCAGTGCCTAGGGAAGGATGAAGGATTCCTTTTGGTGGACTTCAGGAGGCTGGGAAACGCTGGCTTACTAGCTGCATGCTGCCAGTACTGAATGTCCTGAGAATGTAAAAATATTGTGCATGTGGATTGTCTAAGTCAGAACGTGATGCATACGGCGCAGGACAGCTCTGTGTTAGCCACTGAGTTAGTAGAAGAATTTCCCCATGCTTGTGGTTCAGCTCAAGTGTTTGTGACTTGATTGTAGTTGCTTTGTATAAACATAATAAAATCTTAACCATCTGTGCATGGCTGTACAATGCACACACGGACACACACCCGCACGCACTCCTAAGTTCTCGTACACACACACACACACATGCAAGTATTAATGTCTGCAGTGTGTGTGCCTGTGCGTGTGTGCATGGATGTGCATACCCTCTGCACTTTGAAAAGATCAGTTTCACAAAGCTGAAAACAATTACGAACCAAATCATCTGGGAAGAATAATTTAATCAGAAAAATGTGAATGGTAATTAAAAACTGTTTACTTCAAACCCTGAACAGCATAATCCCATGACTGAAAAGTTCATTTAAAAGATTCAAAACCCTTACCAATGAAAGCAACAGTAACTATACCTATATTTGTAACAGGTGCAGCAGGAAAACTATTGATAATGTGGATTTGGTTGTTTTTTTTCGTGTTAGAAGCTGTAGAAAACTGACACTGTGAAGAGGAAATCTGGCAGTTAGTGTTAAGGACAATAGGAAGAAAGCACTTTTTGGGGAACAAAAAGAAAACTAACAGGCTTGTTGATCCATTTTTAGAACAGTAAATAACAATACAAAGACATCTGTGTTTAATATATATTTTTATTTTGAATTGAGTAAAAAAGGTAAATAATACAATATATAAAATATATTAGTATCTAGTAAGAATCAACATTCTTTAATAATGATCAGCAATAGATCCAGATTCTTTACATTTTAAGTTTTAAAATAACTGCCCAAGGAAGATTTTAGAATCAACAGCATTCTCTTTCAGTGAGTATTTCAAGACTTTGGAAATGCCAGACTGTTGGAGGAAAGATAGTGCCATATAAAAAACATTTATGTTAATATTACAGCAACATATTACACTGATGATAAGAGAAAAAGGGTCAACATTATATATTTTTAATTTTTATTGATATTCTTTCATTAAGATGGAAAGGGCATGAAATAAACATAACATATTAAAGAGAAGTAATCTCCCTAAGCAAGAGATTGCAATATATGATTTTAAGCAGATGAAAAAAAAAAAGGCAATTTCTTTAAAAAGGATGAAAAATGATGGGTCAATAAACAGCTGCAAAGAGACTCCTAGTGTGGACTATGGATTCTTACATCAATAGCTCCGCAGATTTGGTGCAAACCACCCTGGGGCTTTATTTTGATGTCCACAGTGCAAAGATCTATGCAGAACAATGAGACTAAGTCAGGGAAGAGCACCAACGACTAAATCAGTTTCTGAAGAACCACCTGAAACTAAATGCAGTACGTTGGTGTTTAACCATTTGTAAATACTCACATGCACGAATCAATGCTGTGGAATACTTTTAAATCAATGAATCCTAGATTTTGTCACATACTTTATGCAGACATTACATTTCACTGCCCCTGAAATATCATGAGGTAAGCTTGAAATGTATTTCCAGAATAATTCTAAAATAATTGCAATATACTTTAGTTATATACTTAGTACTTTGT
>NW_008672466.1:6210-22156 GCF_000695815.1 Acanthisitta chloris | reverse complement strand
CTGGTAGGGTTCAAAGCCAGGTTGGCTAAAGCCTTGAGCAACCTGCTCTGGTGGGAGGTGTCCCTGCCCAGGGCAGGGGGCTGGGACTGGGTGAGCTCCGAGGTCCATTCACCTCCTTAACACATTATGAAACTGACAAGAGGTCTGCCTGGGACTGATGGACTGAGAGCGCCCATGGGACTGACACAAAGACCCTCACAGCAACACATAGCCCCCTCTTATTCTCCCTCCTTTCCTTCCAGGATGACAGCCAGAGTTAGGCTTCCCAGAGCAAGGCAGATCCCACCTTCTCCCCGTGTTCTGAGCATCCTCAGAGCCACCTTCATTGCCCACAGGTGCACACAAGGGTCAGCAACTGCCACATGAAGCTGCTTCCAGCTCTACCAGCCACAATTCCCAGCCTGGTGGCATCTCACTGCCCTCGTGAGTCCCCATCTGCAGTGCTGCCTCCAGCTCAGGTCCTCAGCACAGGAAGGGCATGGACCTGTTGAAGTGAGTCCAGAGGAGGCACAAAGATACTCCCAAGGGCTGGAGCACCTCTGCCATGAGACAGGCTGGGAGAACTGGGAGGGTTCAGCTTGGAGAAGAGATGGCTCTAGGGAGACCTTTGACTTAAGAGAGCCTAAAGGGGCTCCAAGAGAGACACAGAGGGACTTTGGACAAGGGCCTGGAGGGACAGGACAAGGGGGAATGGCTTTCCACTGCCAGAGGGCAGGGATAGATGAGATATTGGGAAGAAATCCCTCTCTGCTGAGGCACTGGCACAGGTTGCCCAGAGAAGCTGTAGCTGCCCCATCCCTGGAAGTGTTCCAGGCCAGGTTGGACAGGGCTTGGAGCAACCTGGGCTAGTGGAAGGTGTCCCTGCCAATGGCAGGGGGGGGAATGAGATGAGATGTAAGGTCCCTCCCAACCCAAACCATTGTGGGATTTCTATGGTTTCTAAGATCTTCGCTTTAGACAGTCCTGTATTTCCATGTGCAGTGACTCCTGTTGCACGATTCTCCCTCCACTCCTCCATCCTCTCAGCATGACAGAGTCCACCAAGGCTCCAGGCTGATTTAGCATCAAACACATTTATTTCACTTTTATTGAGTACAAGAACAGTGAGCACACACGCATACACCACCGAGCACTGAAAAGGAGTATGACCAAGGGGGAGAGGGAGAACAAGGGAAGAGAAAAGGAGAGTTAGTGAAGGAACAACAGAGCGTTGCAGTTGGTTGGTAAGGTGCTTCTCAAATAAAAATAAATATTATTATTACTGTTACTGTTATTATTACTCATGCAATTGCAGGCCAGGTTCAGAATGAGTCTGTGGGATCGGGTACAAACAGGCACTCGTGTCTCCTCCCCTCCCAACAGAAAGGCCCCTGGAGGAAAACAAGCAGTGACCAGCTATCCGAACCAGAGCGCGGGGACGGGCAGGCTGGGGCTGAGCAGCAGAAAGCCACACCGCGCCAGGAGAACAAGCAGTGAGCTGTTTTCTTTCCTTTTTTTCTGTTTTTTTTTTTTTTTCACAAAACGTTGAGAAACTGCCACCCATGAGCACACTGCGGGAGCCAGGGACTGGGGCTGCTCACTGCAAACCGAACACACTGCAGTCCACGCGCACGTGAAGTCTAACTCTGTAAGGCCTTGCATTCCCTCAGGATCCTTTGCTTTCCTGACTGTGCACAATGCCAAAAGAAAGTCTCGAGGGTCACAGTGGCCTCGGGTGGGTTGTGGAGGTGTCCAAGCTGGGTGAGCTCCTCCGTGTCTGAGACACACCGTGAGCTGGTAACACCAGCACGGTAGGCAGACCCTCCAACACCCCCTCTCCCTCCAACAGTGCCACTGCTGGTCACGGCTGGCTTGGGCGCATTGGAAAAAGAAAAGAGAGAAAAGTAGCCTCTTTGCAACTGCCTTAACTCTTTTTTGTTTGGGGGTCTGCTCTCTAAAGGTAGCTGAAGGCGCTTGGCTGGAAGCTGGGGAGACCCTCAGGAAGGAGCTGGCAGCACTGGCAGCAGCCAGCAGCCCTGTCTGCTTCCCCAGCAGCCTGTGCTCATGTCTTCCACACTTGCAGGAGAAATCTCTCTACCAGGAGAACAGACTTCACAGGAATATACTGGTAAGCAACTGGTTAGTGTGACTGCCAGGGAGCAGCTCCCTCCTGGGACAGTGGAGGTGGTGAGTGGGGTCTGCCCATGGCATCCTTGTGGCACAGGCTCTCCCACTCAGGCATCCTCTGAGCTGTGGCAGGGCCTGGCAAAACACACCTATTTCTGGGCACAGTCTGTGTGAGGGGTGGGAGACTAAAGGCAAAATGGTGCAGAATCGTGGGCCCTTCTGTTTCTGCAGGAGCTAGAGACGATTCTGAGAAGGAAACCCGTTTATTTCCTTTCCTTTCTGGTTTTGGTTCCAAGTCTACCCTAACTGCCTGGTTCACAGTGTACAGGGCCCTGGGCTTGGCCCATGATCCCCTTCCAAAGGCAGCCATGGAGGGAGCCTGTGCCTCAAGGCCGAGCTGGGGCAAGGCAGCTCCACTGACAGGTGTCACTCGACACGTGCCTGCTTACACAGAGGGCCTGTGCTCTCCTGTCCAGCCCGGGATGCTGAAGAGCCTCTGCAGTGATGGACACTGCACACCCCTCCACTGCCCATCCCTTGGCAGGTCTGGGGAGGACTGCCATCGCCCTGCCATCTCTGTCCCCAGCCCAAGCACCTCAGGCAGCCCTTGCCATCACACCCCGGGTAGGCAAGACAGAAACAACCCCTCTGCCTTTGACCCTACCACAAAGCTCAAGTAACTTCATCACTGGGATCCAGAAACAAAGCAAAACCACCCCAACCACCAGCACGGCTCAGCAGGCTGGAGGGGAGCAACTGGTGCAGTCCTGAGGCTGCCACCTCACTCCTGCCTGATCCCCTGGCTCCGAGTGGGGGGCTGGGAGACCATCCTGCCTACAGCTGTCAGACTGGAGCCTCAACCCCCTTCCCTGCCCGTCCAAGTCACTGCTGCCCCTCCACATCTAACCACCATATGCTGCAGGTCAGCCAGTGGGACATCTCCTGTCCCTCACCTTCCTCCCTTCTTCCCCAACCAGCAGCTGCTGAAACCTTCCCTGGTCTCTTCTTGCAGGACTCAGAGTCCCACATGTGATCTAAGAGTGTCAAAATACACCAACCACAGTCAATCAAAGAGTTAATAATTTAAAAATGTTGGCATCATAGTTCCCAGCACTGTCGAATTATTTCAGCATTGTTCCCTCCCTCCCCCCTCGTTATATATAATAATATACATAACTGAAATGCACATCCATATGAAACCCCACAGGCTGCTCTTTAGAGATGAGAAACCATATATATATTATTTGCTTTGTTTGAAATGAATTCCATTCCTAAATACCTTCAGAGAACAAGAGGTTGGACAAGTGCACAGAGAAGATAAGGAAGGGAAGGGGAAGAGTTAACAGAACCCCAAAAAAATGCAAAAGAACCAGCATGGAATGAGGAGAAGGGCGTAACGACACTTGTGAATTGGAAAATAAGGTCATAAATTCAATGTGTTTTCTCTCTTCTTTCCAGAGGTGGGAATGGTTTTGCTTCTGCTTGTGGCTTTTTACTTCAGTTTGCTTACTTCTTGCTTTGTTGCAAAGCAGTTTTCCTTTCCATTCAGTGTGCAACAAATGAACTCATGATTGTGTCCTTTAATGTAACATGCAAGATGGTGGCTTATTGTATTGTTACCAATATTACTGTTATTATTACAACTTTTTAAATCTTATTTGATCACCAATCCAGGAAATTCCTCAATTTATCTGCAGAGGGTTGCCTTTGTTTGTTGGTGGTGTTGTTTGCTATTCGTTTCCAGCATATAGCAGCAGTGCAAGGATGCATTTTGTTTCCTGTTTATATATATATATATATGTATGTATGTATATATATATATAATATATTTGCTATTCCTTTTTTAAAAATTTTTGTCTCTCGCCATGAACATTGCAGCCAGGATGTCTATGTCTTGCTGACAAATCCAGCATGAAGGCTCCTTCTCCCCTGTTCTCCAGGTTGGAATACAGATGTTGATTTCCAGGAACATGTTGGTCAAGATTCCTGTACAAGGCAGATGGAAAGGACCAGTCATGGAGTGCCAATCCATGGAGTGTCAATCCATAGCATGCAAATTGATGGAGGCTCCTCTTTGTATGAGGGCACTGGACTTTGTAAACACTTGGGGCCACAGTTTGCACTTCATTAGCAGGAGCTCTGGTAATTAGCAGGAGTTCAGTCACTGGGCTGGTGTTCAGTCACTGGGTTGGCATAGGAAGGAGATAAGGGGGAGTCACTGCTCCCTAACTTTAAGCCATTCAATTAAAACTGGGTGGCTGCTATGGGATGCAGGAGTGTCTGGGCTTGCTTCTCTGTCCTGTAAGACAGGACCTACAATTAGGCAGCTGCAAGAGTTTCTCCTGACCTTCCCAGCTTCATCAGAGTTGGACACTTTTCCAGGCTTAAAAGCTGCCAGTCAAAATCTTCATATGATAAAGAAGCAGAAAATCCCATTTCCAAAGAGCCTCTCCAAACACACCTGTGGCCTGGCTGCTGCCAGAACCCCATAGACAGTTTTTGGCAGCGAGGCTCCTTCTCCTCTGCACCACACTCCCCTGCCCTCTGCTGCTCCCACACAGGGCTCTGGTGGCTGTGCCACCCCTGAGGAGCTGCAGCACCTGGCTGACGGGGGTAACAGAGTCAGGGAGGGGGATTAGGAGTGGGGCAGGACTCCCCAAACCCTGAAGAAAAGTCTGGGGCTGTGACAGCTCTGGGCAATCTGCAGGGAGGTGCAAACCTTGTGTGCTGCTGCCTACACCTGTGTGTGTGTGTGTCAAAAGACAACCTGGGGATGTGAATGGCATTAAAGAAACCTCTTTTTGGCAAATGCTTGTCTGATACTTTGGATTGGCTTTGCCAAACCCATAGCAAAGCTTCCCAGCCCATCCAAAATACTGCTATCCCCTTTTCCTCCCCCACCCCATGGGGACAAGCAGGTCCTTTCCTCTTTACGTGCAATGACTCTGTCCCTGTGCTGAGCAGCACAGCAAGGTGACATCTGCAGGATTGCTTCTGGTGGCATGGCATCAGCTTTCTAACTACCACCAGAGCCCAGAGCCACCAGCTGAAAGCTGCCACTCTCAGTGCTGAGGGGCAGCACCACCTGCAGCAGGTGGGGACCAGAGACACGTGGCTAATCACATCCCCCCTTAGCCTGTGGGGACAAATCACACCTGGCAGCTCCTCCACCTACCTGAGGTTTCTTGTCTCTTTCCTCTGGAGAGGTGTCTGTTTCTCTGTATACCACAGCTTTGGTTACCAGCATGTCAGGGTGCTGGAGTTTTGCCTCTTTGATTGCTAAAGCCAGTGCCTAGAAACCAGAAGGATGAAAGCATTTATCCTCACTGTCTGCAATCGGGTTCCCTGACAGTCAGAACACAGCTGGAGCAGAGTGGGATTCCAGGAGGATAAAGATGCAGGGGTTCAGAGCTGAACCCACAGCAGCCTGCAGAAGAGGTGGAACCTAGCACTGACTGGGAATTCGTACACCGTTCGGATCTCTCATGTGCTGCCTCTTGCTGTTTCTTTCTGTGGAGATGTGCTACATACCAGGCTCCCTGCTCAAACCTGGGCAAAGGAAGAGCAGCAAAACCCTAGAAAAATCTACAATTATCAAATTTATTATTGTAATTCTAAAAGTTATTTTAGAGCCTTCTAAATGCTTTTATCTCTAATTTTTCTTAACCAACAAATCCCAAAGGGTTAGGCCACAGGAAAATGACCCCATGGCCCCAGAGATTCGTGTCAGTCTCTGTTATTTCATCATAAAAGTGTGTCACTTTTTGTTCCTCTGTCACAGAGGCACAGGCAAAACACCATCACCTGGAGCGAGCCAACCTGGAGTGAGACTAGTGGGAAAAGAGAAAGGACCTGGGTCGCTTTGGAATATTTCTGCAGAGAAAGGACACCTGGCAATGTGTTTTAAGACAATTAAAAGGTGATGCCACCACTAGGCTCTGTGCTGGGATGTGACCTCTACCACTGCTTCATGGGCTGGGGGTCACTGCACCCATGGGGACCTGCCCTGCTGGACAGGCTTGGGGCCTCAGGGGTCAGTTTTTGGAGAGAAGTAGTAAACAGGTATGAGCCAAAAGCAGAAACGTGGTGCTGCAGCTGGAGACAGGTAGAGCTGGGCAAAGTCAGGGTGTCCTGATCCTACCTGGTCCTGGTCCACATCTTCATCTCCTGTGATAATGATGCGCTTCTCTATCCGGGTCTCGGAAAATCCTCCTTTCACAGTCTGCACAAGGAGAAGGAAAGTACTCACCCCAGCTGTCCCACCAGCCAGCTCTGCCCTCAGGAGGAGGGACAACCCCAGCATCACCTTAGGAACTGCCCCTGTAACGCAGCACATCTCCCACTGTCCTTGACTCAGCGCATGGTGAGGTCAAGACACAGCTGGCCACAGGTGGGGGAAAGAACAGGGCTGGGTGGCAGGGACCAAGCACCTCTCCTTCTGCTCAGGTCCCTCACTGAGCTTCTACTGTAGTTTACAGAATCACAGGATCATGTAGGTTGGCAAAGGCCTCTAAGATAATAAAGTCCAACCATTCCCCCAACACTGCCAAGGCCACCACTAACCATGTCCCAAGTGCCATAACTACACATCTTTTACTCCAGGGATGGGATGGTGACTCCACCACAGCCCTGGGCAGCTATTCCAGTGCCTATGAAGAAATTTGCCATAATATCCAGTCTACCCTTCCCTGGAACAAATTGAGGCCATTTCCTCTTATCCTGTTGCTTCTTACCTGGGAGAAGTGTACTTAATTTGTGGATGAAATGACCATGGGTGAGGTCCTCTGCTGCAGCCTTGTCTCCTTCATTTCCCACCATCGCTACCCCTGGCCTGCACCTGGCTGGATGCACACCAGACAGCTGGCTGTCCTTGCCTGCTGTTCCCTGGCTGGATGGAATGGGCAGTGCACAGGGCTGAGCCAGGCACGGGGTGCTGTGTAGGCTTGCCCTTGCCACAGGACAGCACACACTTCTTGGCTTGTAAGGAGGAGAGGGGCACTTTCTGCTGTACTAATCACAATATAAATCTACCCATCTTCTAATTCCAGTGGCTTCCAGGAACCCCTGGCTGGCCCCTCTGGAGCTGCTCTCACCTTGGTAACGTGGGTAGTGGTGGAAGTGGAGAGAGTTTCTGCAGTGGCACTGAATATGCTGGTGAGCACCTCCTTCCCAGCGGAGCTGCCAGAGATCTGTGGGACACAGAGCAGTGGATCAGGGGGCTGTCCTGGGAGAGGCCCCAGTGCTGGCTCCTGAAGAGCTGGGACCTTCCCAGCAGGATGCACCATGCTGAGAGCCAAGCTTGGGAAAGGAGAGAGTGGCAAGGGAAAAAGGCATTGCACTATGCTTCCAAGTGGACTTGGGAGTTTTGTGGGGACAAAGAGAGGTTTCCACAGGTACCCCAGGCCCAGAGCTTCTGAAAAGGGTCTCTGCAGCAGGGAGATGGTCTCATGGCAGCTTTCCACTCTATCCCACCCACACTCAGGGCCACCTCAGCACAGAACTCCCAGGCTGCCTCTAGCTCTGTCTGTCCCACTGTGTGTGCTGAGGGCTGGGAAGGCTGGAAAGGAAGGCTGGGAAGGAAGACTGGAAGGAAAGACCTCTGGGAAGGCTGTGCTGCTGCACAAAGGGTCGAGCCTGGGGCAGCATTTGGCCAGGCTGGACTCCATTGAAACCAGGCAGTTGGAGTAGGAACTCCCTTTGCAGAGGAAGTCCTGCTGCTGGGCAGAGTGTTGGTGGCCATCACCTTCACTGAGAGTCAGGAGACTCTGTGGGTGGCCTTGGGTGGCTGGGCAGGACACCCACGGCTAAGGGTACCTCAGTCCACTATGAGAACGCACCAAGGATTAGGCTATTTTTTGGAATTACCCTCCTCAGGCAAATACTCAATGTATCTGGCACAGGAAAAAAGCCACAGGTCAGGGTCCCATGGCATCTTGCTCCCCATCTTTTGAGAACCCTTCAGCCCTTCCCAGTACCAACACATCAGCCAAGGGTGCCAGCGCTGGGCACATGGGATGTGGCCCTGTGGGACCAATCCCACCTGGTCCCAGCCCCACAGGGCTGCCTTCCCCCTGTCCCCCACTCAGCCTGGCTGGTGGCACCACGTGCTGCCCTCACCGGTGAGAGGGAGCGAAGATCTGTGGCCGGAGCAGCCCCTTTCCCAGCCTTGGTGCTGTGATCCTGAAAGGAGAGCAGATGGGCATGTTGGCTCAGACACAACATGAGGGCGAACGTGGCAGGTCACCCTCTGCAGACACCCCCAGTGGGGCACAGCTGGACCCTGTCTCCCCCACTGGAGCAAAGGGACTGAGGGGCAGCAGCTCCCCTGCCCACCGAGGGCCAGTCCTGCTTACTGAGGTCGCCGGTGCTGTCTCTGCGGTGCCAGCCTGGGCCGTGGCAGTGGTGTCCCTGCTGCCTGGGGGGGCTCCATCCACCTGCCAGGGCAAAGCAAACCATGTGAGCCTGGAGGTGCTGGGGAGGGGGTGACACTCACAGGGACAGTGTGGCTGTCTCTGCTGCCAGAGGAAGCCAGGGAGGGCCATGAGGCCACAGACACGTGCGGTGCAGCTGGCGACTCTCACCCTCTGGGGATGCTCCCATGTGCCAGCACTGCACAGCAGCATGGCAGATGGGGCCAGAGACACAGAGAATATCTCTGGGTGAGCTTTGATTTGATGTTTTGGGGATTTGAGCAAACCAAAGGTGAGCAGAGGCCCCCAACCTGTCCCTGTCCCCCCAACTCAGCCCCTGTACCTCCCAGCACTGGTGCCCAGGAACAGGTTTTGGTGGCCTGAGGCTTGGCACAGCCATGGGGGAGCAGGGCCATAGGAGGACAGAGCCACCATGTCACCTGGGCTGAGTCTGTGGTGCCAACCCGGTGGGGAGCGGAGCCATCTGCTTCAGCTTTCTTCACGCCCGGCCCCAGGCCGACGGTCACACCATCCACTTTGGGGGCTGATGGCTGCAGGAGAAACACAGCAAATCAGGCACTGGGGCACGATGCCAACAGTCCTGAGTACCCTGCCCATAGCAGGGGCATGGAACAAGGTGATCTCTAATGTCCTTTCCTACCCAAACCAGTCTGTTAGTCTGCTATTCTGTGCTTCTTGTGCACCAGCCCCTGGTAGAGCACCCTTGCCCTGCTCCTCTGCAGATGCCACACACAAAGGATGTCCTGATGCAGAGCCCTACCTGGGCAACAAACAGGGGCTAGGCTGCTCTGGGCAGACAACCACCATCCACAGTGCCCTGTCACCTACACACCCCAAATCACACCTGATGTTCTGTCCCTGGGGTTTTCAGGAACTTTTTGGATAGATTTAGAGGCACCATGGATAAGGGCAAACGGGTCTTCAAAAGGTAGGTGAGATCCACTAAATCCATTTCACCTGTCCCACAGCTGGTTTATGATCTGTACCAGCTCCTGGTGACTCTGGTTACACCTGCCTGTCAGAGCCACAGGGGAATGGGGACAGGCTTCCAGCACTCTTCCCCTACAGGAAACTGGAGCTGCCAAGGGCTCCTGCACAAGTTCTCAGCATTCCCAAGCCAGCAGCCTCCTGCCCACACGGCCCACAGGACACACAGAGTGGATCACCCACAGCTATGGCAGCAGACGCTCCACACAAGGATTTCCAGGTTGGCTCAGAGAAAGCTCCCTCTAATTCTGCATCTTTTTCCTGGCTCCAGGTCTGGACACACCCTGGCAGATCTAGGACTTACCTGCCAGGGCTGGAGGCTGCCCCAGAACGGGCTGGGCAGGAGATCACCCTGGCCCAAGGCAGACACTAGGCTACATTCAACCAAGGCAGGGCTGGCTCTGCCATCCTCTCCCTGCGCGCACACTCAACCCCCACACGCATGCACATGCACTGCTGTTAGCCCCATTACAATCCCTCCCGGCATAGGAGTGACCCTCCATGAGCTCTGGAGAGGATCCCACAAAGCATTTGATAAATCCCTTGCAGCCCTGGCACAACCAGAGAGGTTAGTGGGCAGCACATGGCTCTTCACTACACAGACTGGTCACAATTCATGCAACACACGAGGGCAGCGCCGACGGTTAGTGCCATGTGCTCTTCCCGTGGTGAACATGCTGTGTGGGGTGAGGCATGCGGCAGCCACACGTAGGGGACTGAGAGGTGACGATAACTTCTCCTGGTTAGCAATGTACGAAGCACGCGACAGAGCCATGCAACACAGACACAGCGTGCATCAGGGGAAAGTACCCTGGGCAGGAACCAGAGGGTTTGGAAGCCAGCATGCTCCTCCAAACCAGCTGGGAGTGCACACCAGCGAGGCAGTGCTGGGCACCGGGACAAGGAACACAGAGGCATGATGGCACTGGGACAGTCCCAGGGAATGGTGTCCCTGTGTACCTCTAGATGGGAGACATCTGAGCTCGGCTGGGAGACCTTCTCCTTGCTTTTGACATCCTCTTCCAGTCCAGGAACTACTTTGTGCTGGAAGGAAATCAAGCCCTCATCTTCTGTTTCACTCTTGTCCTTGTCCAGCTCGGGCAGGCTCCGGGAGATGTCCTCAAAGGCTGTGCCATGGTAGTCACCGATCACGGTGAAGTCCACCTCTGCTTCCAGGCTGGAGGTTGAGCTGACCGTGATGCTGGAGCACTTGCGCTCGATGGCCAGGTGGTTGTCCTTCAGGAAGACCGAGTCCTTCTCCTGGTCAGGCTCCTCATCCCCTGTGTCGCTCTCAGGGGCCCTGTGCCGAGGCGGTTTAGCTCTCTCCTCGGTGCCCTCCCTCACACCTGCTCTCTGAATGAGACACAATGGCGGAGAGAGACGGAGCCCATGAGCGCCGCGGGGCGCGGCAGCACTGGCACTGCCCACAGGGACAGGGGAGGAGGAAAGCTGCAGCAAACATCACAGAGTAGAGTCAAACACAACTCAAGCATGGAGACCGAAACCTTTCTGACAGCAGCCGCTTTGCAGGGGGCCTAGGGGGAGAAAGCTACTCAGTCTGATTGTGACAAAAGTCTGTTGGCAATTAATCACCTCAAAAAGGGTCGGTCCCACAAAAAAAGCTCGGCCAGCTTGGAGGCACATCAACGCACTGGTGGAAGCAGATGGATGCAAAACAATGGGTCTGGTAGGAGACATTCATAAAGAGCTCAGACACCAGGGCTATCGTATGTCAGTGACTCAAAAAAACAAACACAGGGAAGGAAAGAGAGAAGAGTTTGAAAGGAAAGGGCCCATCAGCCAGGCACAGTGAGGGAGAAGCAAAGGAGTGTGCCAATTCCACTGAGCATCTGCGTGGCCCTGTGGAGCATCACCCCGGGGGGAGGACCAGGCCTGCATGCTGGGGCGGCTGCTGCCCCAGGGGTGAGTCTGCCCCACCAACGGCACCTCCCCCTCCAGAGGCCTCAGGTGAGCCTCAGGGGTGACCTGGTTGGGTGTCTGGTCAGTGTAATTGACAGCATGGTCAGAGCCAAGGGATGTCCTCCCTCCATCAGCTCGCGACGTGGACATACCTCTCAACTCCGCCGTCAGAGGGTATGTATCCCCTCACCACACTTTGCCACGAAGTCATGGGAAATCTAGACACATCTAGACCCAGTTCTCCCTTAGGAACAGCTCTAAGCCCACTGATGCCAGAGGAAAGCCAGAGCCATCTCTCCAACAGGCTGAGCTGTGCTGGCACACCCTTCCCCCAGCGCTGCTGGGAGGTTGAGAGGTATGAGAAACAGGGTGTCCGACAACCCCAGGAGGAACACGCCTGCAGACACGTGTTTGTGTCTGTACCAATACATACATGGCAGCCCTGCAATGGGAGTGGAGCTGGCAGCACAGCCCTTGGCTGCTCGGGGGGAGCGCTCATACTGCAGTGAGAAGCAGTTAGTAAAACAGCACTGAGACCTGGGAGACCACTGGAACAGCAGTCTTTAAACTCTCTTCTTTCAGGCTGGATTTTACTGATGGGTCAGATAAATCCTTTTCTTCCCCACTTGGTTCCTGAGATTTGCTCTGGATTAGAGAAAAGGGTTAGTTGTAAGGAAATTAACTCTGCAGGAGCTCATCTAGTGCTTACAAGGACGAGGAAAGCTAGTTCATCACCCAGCCACCAGCTTGCTGAAGACAGGGGAGGGTGGGGCAGGCTGGCGAGCTAAGCGAGAAGGGGCATCAACGTAGGAAATGCAAGGGTGAAGCTGGAAGCGTGGGCACGCTGCTGCCGGGGTGTGGGTCTGTGACAGCTCCTTCAGCCACCCCCCGTCGCCCTCTCCTCTCCTGGGCACGAAGCTCGGGTGCCTGCTCGTGGGTTTAGCAAGTGGCATTCTCCAGGGAGCCAACATATCAGCAAAACAAAAGCTGATGAACCGACTGGGCAGCAGGTCTGCATGCAGCCAGTAAGCCTGACCACACACACGGACAGAAAGGACAGGGATGCAAAGCGCCTGCTGTCTGTCAATGGATGTGTGAGGAGCCACTGGACATGGTCAGAGAGCCACACAACATGCGCATGAACGTCCCGTCTGGACAGTTCATTGGAGTTACCACGGCCTCGGCCAGGGTGAGCTCGCAGCCAGAGTCAGGGGAGGCCAGGTCAGCACTGTCTTCTTCGTGCTCCAGGTCAACAGACATATCTTCCTTCTGGGAGAGAGGTTGGGAGGTGTCTACTGAACCAGCTCCTTGCCCAAGGGCCAAGGAGCCCACACTGGCCACAGGTCCCACCACTGGTGGAGAAGCAAGGCTGGTGCTCAAAGGCATTTCTTGTGCCAGACTCATCTTCCCCTTTGCTTTTGCTGATGTCTCGGCTTCAGGCACACACTCCTGGCCCTCCTGGGCTGCCCTTCGCTCTGCTTCGCTTTGCTCAAACATCTTGATCTTAGAGGCCACAGAGGTTTTCCTGTAGCTCTTGCTGTCCTGCCAGCTTCCTGGGGCCATGGTGACATCTCCACGCTCCTGGGACACAGCTCCTGTCTGCCCAGCCACACACACCAATGACCCAGGCTCTGTTTGACATGCCCCACCACTGACTTGCAGCTCTCCTCTGCCTTCACTGACCGAGGCAGAGAGCTGGGTCATCTCACTTCCTCGGCAAAATCCTGCTACAGGGGACTGGAAATCAGCAGCTTCACTGGGAGAAGACTCATTCTGTGGCTGCCCTGGAGCCAGGTCACTGTCCCTAGTAGTCTCTCCTACTGTCGGGCTCCTGCCCACACTGAATTCCGAGTCCCAGTGTGGCTCTTGTGCTTTGGGAGGAGCCCTCCTGCCACAGAACCCTCTCGGGGCAGGTCTCTCAGGATGGCCTCAGTCTGTTGTTCTGGTTCTTCTGCCTTGAGGGGCAGCTCTTCCACACCAGAGCTTTTGTGATGGGACAGTTCTTCCATCCCATAGCCTTCATCTCCAGTCAGCTTCCCTGATGTGGGCCCCAAGTCCTGGAAGAACACCTTTATGACAGGCTTCTCCTCCTTCAGTGGCTCTTTGGTGACAGGGACTTTGCTCTGTGCTGTGACAGGGTCCATGTCCTGGGCCACCTCCCTTGTAGCTGAGTCTCTGACCTGGATTGACTCTACTGCAGTGTCTGTGTTTTGGGGTGGTTCTGCTGCAACAGGACTAGTCCCTTGGTGTGGTTTCCATGAGGCAAATCCCATGTCTTGGGGCTGTTCTTCAGATTCCCTGGGTAGTTCCACCTCTGCAGAGGGGCTCACACCCTTCGGCATGCTCACCCTTCTCACAGGGCTGGTGTTCTGGGACAGGTCTGTGCCCTCAGGCTCGGTGCCTGGAGCTCGCTCTGCAGGGACAGGGATGAATTGCTGGGGAGAGGGCGGAGGGGCAGGAGCACTGGGTTTCTCCTCCTCTGACCCTGTGGTGTGAGTGTGGCCCTGATGAGGTACAGCTGATGGAGGTGATTTGGTCTCTATCTCTTCCATCTGAAGAACCACTCTGGCACTTTCCTCCCTGTCACCATCTGCTTCAACTCTTCTCGAGAGCCCCTGCTCTGTCATCCAGAGGTCTGGGGCCGCTCTCTGCTCCTCAGCCCCATGGCCATCCCCTGCCAGGCCACATGGCTTCAAGCCTCCCACTGGGCTCTGCATCTTCATCTCCTCTGGTCCCACCTCCTGGGAACATGGCAGGTCCTCACTTCCAGAGGGTGCTCTGCAGCCAGGCAGCCCACCAGATGCTTTCTCTGGCTGCAGGGACAGGTCTTCCTCCCACGCAGAGAGGGAATGTCCTGCCAGGCTGGTCCCATCACAGCCCATCCCAGGCTGCTCCAGTGTTCCGACCGGCTTTGCAGACACTGCCCAATGTTGGTGACTTGCTGAGGAAGGGGGTTGGAACCCTTCTGCCACAGGTGCCACATGCCCGGATCCCTCCCCAGACACGTTCACTGTGGCTTCTGGTCTCTCCTCCAAATCAAGCCACCCACCAGTGTCCGAGACCACAAGTGTTTTACTGTCCTTCTCCTCTCCCTCTGGATCTCCTAAGTAGATGATCCTCTGGGTTGCGGAAGTCTCTGAGCTGTCGTCGCCAGACTTCACTTTAATTTTCAGGAGCTCTGTGGTCGTGACTGACACCCTGGCCTCCTGCTTCCTGCAGGCTGCAAAAGCACGTTCCTTGGAGAGCACCTCACCATCTCCCTGGGGAGGCTCTGGCTCCAAAATCTTGGCCCTTTGCCTCTCTTCAGGCTGCTGACAGGGCTTGGGCAGCCCTGGCTCACCGGTGGCTGCTCCTTCGCCCTGCTCCTGGGGCTTCTCCTCCATGCTCTCAGTGGGCAGGTGCACTGCCTCCAGGCTGGAGCTCCCCCTGCTCTCCTTCTCATAGAGCTCATCCTCCCATACAGACTCAAAATCCTCGGGACTGGCAATCATTTTGGCTCTCTTCCGCGTATCCAGGACTGCGGGCGCTGGCTTTTCCTGGCCTGCCACCTCCTGGGCCTTCCCTACTGTCACCTTCACCTTTGGCAGGTTCACAGTCCTGTGCACCTCTGAGGTACCTGCACGTGCTTCTTCCTTCTTGACTCCCAGAGCTTTCCTCACAGCTACCACTTCCAGCCTAGGGGCTTCTCTTTCTATAAATACCCAATGCTCCGAGCCCTGCATTGCAATTGGAGCAAGAAGAGTTAAAGGTGTCAGACACATTGTACCCAACTGCTGCTGGCAGGAGTAGCACAGCTGGTCTGCCTTGCACAGCACTGGCTACATCATCATCATCATTATTATTGTTATTATCATCAATGCCAGAGTTGAGGCAGGGTCTATACAAAGAGCCTGGCAACTGGCTGACGAAGAGAAGGACTGAAAATATGATTCATGATGGAGCCTGAGCCACCGTCCTTTCCAGGGACAGTGCTTTGCTCTGGGCAGTGGCTGTGACACACCTGCAATACCTGCAGCTTTGCTGGCAGTACACAGCCATGCTCCCAGCAGACACATTAACAACCACCAGGGCATCTCTCAGGAGGCTGTGCCCAGCTGGGTCCCCCCTGAATCCTGCTTTCCACTGGCTCTAGCAATCCCCAGGGGTGAGATTTCACTGGAAGCAAGGGTCTGTGTTTTGGGTAGCTTCACTCTCATCTCCAGCCATGTGCCCTAAGAACATGCCAGACTTCCAACAGCATGAGCAAGGAAAGAAGCCACCTGTAGCCATCAGAAGGGCCCTTTCCCCTTCATCCCACATGCTGCAGCTCAAAATCCGTTCTGCCTTTCCAGCTCACCAGGGACATCTCCTCAGAAGCCACTACTCAGCAGAGGTTTCCAGCACTGCAGAAACCAAGGAGTTTGGAAAATGTAACCTGTAAAGGTTACTTGTGAAGGGTAAAAGACCATGGGCTTGGCAGCTGGGATGGGTATAGGGGCTGCAGCAAGGGCCAAGCAAAGGCT
>NW_008672466.1:0-6163 GCF_000695815.1 Acanthisitta chloris | reverse complement strand
ACTGTGTACCTGTGCTGCTGGCAGGGGATGCCAGGTCACTGCTGCTACGGACATTGCTACATCCACTTTTGTCCTGCAGGTTAGCTAATGGCTTCACGAGTGCCAAGATGAAGCACTGCTGAAATCTAGCCACTTCTGGAACAGCAGGTAGAAAAAAACCCACAGGAAGACAGTGGCAGGAGAACGTACACTTTAAGGCAGCCCAGCGGCCTCCAGAGCTGCCCCAGGCAGCACATGTGGAGGGCAATGCTGGGGGCATAGTCCTGTGGGCTCACCATGGCACTGGCTCTGCCCATGGCACAGCCTGCCTGGGCACAGCCTGCAGGAGGGGTAAGTCTTGCCCTCGGGGGCACCAGGATGCCCACCAGTCCCAGGGAGGGGGCTGGCTGCCCACTCCGTGCTCACATCAGGAACAATAATCCATGGAAACACGCAGGGGGGTCAGGGTGAATGTCTGGAGCAGTTGCACCCAAAATAGAAACCTAGTGACTGATATTGGATAAGAGGAAACAGAGAGGCCAAGGGGAGATGAGCCAGAGGGAAGGGAAGAGAAGGTAACATTACAGCAGAGAGAGAAAGAAGAAAAACTTGTTAGTAGTGTCAGGGCTTCTCCAAGAGGGGAACTGGAAATTAGTGAAAGCCTCTGGCAGAAAAATGCCACTCCCCAGCTCCTGCTTCTTTATCAGGTGCCATGGAAAGCAGAGCTCCCTTGGCACAGTGCCCCAGGCCTTGCCCTGTCCACTGCAGCCCCCCACCTGCCCCAGGCTCTGCCAAGAGCCTGGCTGTCCCCTGAGAATCCCCCCAAGTGCCAGCAGGGCTATGTCTGCAGGGTGGCACAGGGTGGGTTGTGCTGAGGTATGGCCTGTGAGTCCCCAGAGAACACCTAGCACCACAGGCAGGGACAGAAGTACACCCATGGGTCCCCTACAAGAACACCCAGAGTCCTGAGGGTAGGCAGGTGCTGCCTCCTCGCAGTGCCAGGACAGCCACGGGGATGGCACCACGCATTGCCAGCCATGACACAGGGTAGGAAGGGCACCCTCCTACACTGGTGGCAGATGGATCCTTGCCAGGGACGTGCCACAGCGCCTGCGCCCTGCCATGGCCAGACAGCCCTGGGGACCTGCTGAGCAGCCAGGTCTCCTATAGAATCGCTCACATGAGCCTCTCTGATATCCTGTTACCCTGCACTCCCAAGAACCATCTGCTCTCCAGGTCTCTTCCTCCACACTGGCCTCTAATGAAGTTTTCGTTTCCTCCTAGTCCATGGAAATCACAACAGAGCCTGTTGGTGCCTGCCAGGAGCACCAGGCTGCACCTTGTCTGTTCACAGTTGGGTTTGACCCAAGAAAGCAACATCATCCCTGACTTGGAAGCTGTGAAGGGCTACTGGGAAGCCCAGGCTGGGCTCTGGCATTCTCTCAGCACACCTTTCCATTCAGCAGCGATGCTCATGGCTGCTCCAGCCAGCCCAGGTTTAGGGTCCTGCCCACACTGGCAACTTCTGCGTGGACTAAGGGAAATGACGTGGAGTGAGAATGTAACCAACCTCACCCTTGCCCCGTCTGCCCCCCCTGCCTCTGCCCCCTCTGGGGCACTCAGGCAGGATGTGCACCCCAGCACTGCTGTGCCCCACCCTGTGGCATGCCTGGGGCCAACCACACCAAAAACAAGGCTCAAAGACTAGTTTTCTTCTGCTCAGTGACAGTACCACTCTTGGCTGTCCTGGGAAACAAGCCCCCTCCCCTGAGCTAAACCTGCACTCAAGCAGTGCCGAGTCCACACTCCTAAGCTGTGGGCACCATACAAGGACACTGACAGCAGCATGACCCTGCTGTGCACAGGCACAAGTCTGACATGTCTGATGCCTCCAAGGATGCCCTTTTCCAGGGAGCCTGGGCCCAGGGAACTCTAACTGCAGCCAAAGTGAAAGGAAGCACAAGGGGTTGCTAAGGACAGCTTGAAGCTGCCTGTGGTTGGAGCAGCGACCCACAGAGTGCCTGTGCCATAGCATCATCCCTGCCTTGGGACCCACAGCACTGGGCTCCAGCATGGCCCTGCATCCAGCAGGGCTGCACTGGGAGATCTCTCCAGGACCTCACTTCACAGCTGAGCAGGAACAGTCAGGAGAGCAGGTTTCACCAACAGCCTCGTCCCAGTGAGGGATCCTGCCCATCACCAGAGAGGGGACCCACCCTGGGGGCCAGCAAACCGCACAAGCTCTGCTCAGAGGGCACAAGCCCCCTTGGCAGGCCAGGGACCCCCACAGTGTGGGGGCAGACTGTGAGAGTGAGGGGTGGGGGAAGAAGAGGATGGTGACAACCTCAGGAGAGGAGACAAGGCTTTTCTGTGTGAAAGATTCCATGCTTAGGGAAGCTCCATGCTCAGATGCAACATCGTCTAGGGTGTCCTCTTCCATCGTCTGTGCCAGCACGGAAACCCCAGCACCCACAGGGAGAGAGAGACAGAGACAGAGAGAGAGACAGAGACAAAGAGAGAGAGAGAGAGAAAGAAAGAATTTGAGAAAGAATAAAGGAACAAAGGGTGGGTAGGTAGGTGGGTGGATGAGCAGATGGATGGATGGAAGGAAGGATGGATGGATAGAAAGATGGACAGAGGTCACAGCTGTGCCAGCTCTAGATGCTCCACTCACATCTCCACACTTGATATACCTGATGTTAAAAAGGATGTGGGGTGAAGTCCCTCTTCCTCTTCCTAGCCGAGCACTTTGAAGAGGGGCCATGAGCCCACTCTGCAGCCCCAGGTCTCTGGTCAGTGCTGGGGACCAGCAGACACATGGGCATATCCCAAATCCCCTGCAGACAGCTCCCAGCCCTGCTGCCTGCAGCATCCCATGCATACCCACAGCCCAGCCCCACGGCAGGGCTGTCCCAGGAGGGAGCCAGGGCACAGCAGCCCCATGTGTGGCACCCACCCTGCCCAGAGCCATGCCTGCTCCTGCGGGCACAGCGCTGGCTCCAGAGCCCCAGGGAGCGAAGAGCAAGCAGAACCCTGGCAGGGAGAGGGCACCCAGGCTGGCAGCAGGGACTCTTGCCGCACACTGCCTGCACTGAGCCCACCAGGACCCCGGGCCACAGGGCCCCCAACTGTGCCACATCCACACCCCTCATGCAGCACTGGGGGCTCTGTTCTGGCACCCCAATTCCAGCGCTTTCCGTTCACCCCCGCAGGCACAGCAGGCAGAACGCCTGGAGAAGAGGACATGCATGTGGGATGCCAGTGGGGCACTGCTCACCTCCAACTCCACCTCCTCCCACTACCTGCATCCTGCTGCTGGGAGCACCACGGGGCACCTCTCTGCAGGTGCCTGGTTCTGCTCTGCTAGGGACATCCCTTGGGCAAGAGCTGTGCCAGCACTGCCCTGCAGGCTGCTGGGGTGAGGGGTGAGGAAAATCCTATCTCATGGGCCAAAAGAGCCAGCCCAACTATCAGGTATCCCCAAAACACCTTGAGAAGGGCTCTTCAGCTCCCTGCAGTGCCTGAGCACATGACAGGATCACTGAAAATGGTTAGTGTAGTACAAAACTTATAGACAGCCCTCCCTGCACCCCATGTCCCCAGCACATCACTGCCACTGTGCTCCCTCAGGACAGCACAGGAGCAGAGCCTCAGAGCTGAGGAACACATCTCCCCAGCACAGCCTGATCCCCTCTGTAAGAGAAGCAGTGGAACAAACCTCAGTGGCCTTTTCAGGTGTTCCCTTTGGTGTTTCATCCTCGTGCTTGGGTGAGGAAGAAGCTGGTGAGGAAGGCAGCCTCCTGTCCCGCTCCCTGTGAACCAGCTTGCTGTTGGGCTCCTTCAGAGTCCGCTTCAGCTCATTGATGCTGGCCTGATGCTTCAGCAAAACATCCTCTGGCTTGTCTAAAAACTTGGCAAGGAGAGAGGAAGAGAGAGATGATTAAAGCAGCAGCCAAGGCAAAGGGGATGAGCACTGGGAGGGTTTGCTTCACACCGGGTTGGAATCTAGGGGGTCAGGATCTGAATGAGGAGTGTATTGGAGCACCCTGGTCTGCAGGTCTCACTAAGGGAGGGAGCAGCTCTTTCACTGCAGGAAGCAGCACAGGCAGCATGTGGCCAAACACACATGGTGGGTGAAGGGCACAGCAAGCCCTGGCAGTATCTCCAGGACTCCATGTCCTCCTGTCTGAGGACAAGCTAAGCTACCTGGAGGGGAGAGTGGGCTCTCCCTTGGGATCAGCAAGGGACAGAGCCCTGTTGGAAACACCAGCAGCCTCCTCTGCCGTTCTCTGGTGCCAGGCTCTGCCCCAACATGGCAGGTGATCAGCATTTCCAAAGTGGGCTCTGCCAAAGGGCTGGAGTTCAAGGGCTGGGCAGGGATGTCAGGCATGGAAACGAGCCTGGATCCCCATGGAGCAGCCCAAGGAAGGGTGGGTCTCTTCTTGTGTGAAGAGGGGACAGCTCAGAGCGCTCAAGTGTGAGGTGGGGCTCAGGTGTTAGAGCATGGCTTAGTGAGGGCACAGGCACCGCGGTGGCTCCCCTCGTCCCGCCACAGAGGTGGGCAAACCGGCTCCGAGCAGGAGCCCTGGCTTCTCCTTCCAACCCAAACTCAAACCTCTTCTGAGGCTCAAAAGGAGGCACCTAAATATCTCCCCAGTATCTCCTCAACAACCACCCAGAGACCCATGCGAGTCCCAGGAAAATCCCCCAAATTTTCCAGATCCTGAAGGCTCAGCACAACTCGGGCAAACTTCCCCTGGACCCATGTGTCTGAGCTGTGGAGAGCTCAGGTGTGCCCACCTCTGGGCTCAGGTGCACCAGGCCAGGGCATGGCACATGCACATGCAGTGGGTAAGCGATGAGGTGGGCGGGGGGGCCAGGACCCATGCCCACCGCCCCGGCGGGGTCTGCCCTGCGGTGCCAAGCAGGACAGTGAGGCTGTGTGGTGCCAGCGTGGCCAACCCATCATCTGGCCATGCTTGCTTCTGCCGACAGCTCCAGCAAGGATTTACATCCCACTGTGAGCAGAGGGGAAACCCCCAGGGAGCAGCTGTGAATTTCAGGCCAGGATAAATCATTCCCGATTGGGCCACCGCAGACACGGCAGTTGGTACAGGGAGGGCTCAGCCTTCCTCTTCTCTGCTCAGCCCGCTCTCAGGGCAGGCAGGCACAGGGGTGGGTGCCAGTGACAGCTGCCCCGGCAGCTCAGAGCCCCATTTGCCCCCATGGGGGTGGGATGGCAGCCGCAGCGCTGCAGGGAGGCCCAGCCCAGCTTCGGGGGGGCTGCAGGAGAGCAGAGCCACTGGGCAGGGGGTGATGAGGCAGTTTGGGTCAGGCAAGAGCAGAGCATGGGTTGGGGAGCCAGCAGGAGCGATGGGATCAGCTCCACAGGAGAGGAGACATGAGGCAAGGACAAGGCAGGGTCAGTAACACGAGCAGAAGCCAGGTCATCCCAACGGGCCAAGGGCTCTCCTGCCCTTGGGAGGGCTCTTGCTCACAGGTACAATCAGGACCACCTTACTTAGTGGGATAGAAGATGCCATGTGCACGCTGGGCTGACTCCCAGCTGTCTGCTCATCGGGCTCCTCTAGCACCCAATCCCCTGCCCAGTGCATCTTGTATTCCAGTAAATAGGGTGACACACAGAGTTGTTTTGGGAAGGATGGACAATATGATGCACCAATGAGGACTAAGATACTCCAGAGAGAGAATACCTCCTGCTTGTGCCTGGGGGTTGTTTCGTGCTCCGGCTGGCAGCAAAGAGAGGGTTAAAAGTAACCAGCAGGGTCAGTCGAGGGAACTAGTCACAAACATCACACTTAAGTTGATGGGCTGGTAGGGACCCCCCTCCCCTCCCAGCATGGAGCTGAAATGGGCTGGGACAGCCCAGGGACTGAGGCAGGGAGTGGGTGGACATGAGTAGACACCAATGTGCCTGGCCTGTCCCCATGCCCATCCTTGTCCCAGAACTGGGCTGATCCCAGGTCCAGCCCTGTCTGGGGATGTGCCTTGAGACCATCTAGAGGGTACTGGGGAATCAGAGTTGAGCCAAACCACTGTGACAGCCCCGTTTCCAGCAGTGGGGCCAAGAGCCATGTCCCAAGTGGGGCACAGCTGACACAGACAGGGCTGCTGGGGACCATGCCCCGAGGTGACCCTTTCTGCCTGCAGCCCAGCCCTGCTG
>NW_008672465.1:5744-6466 GCF_000695815.1 Acanthisitta chloris | reverse complement strand
GTTCGTGCGAAATACTTTCGGTTTGGGCATTGGCGTCGGGATAACATGTCAGGGATACTGCCCCTCGCGTTGTCGTGTTTGATTATTTAAAAATTGTCTTTCTAGAAATGGAATTTCCTTCGTCTTTTACTAGTACTGAAAGAGCGTTTGTTCACCGGCTCTGTCAGTCTCTTGGACTGATATCTAAAAGTAGAGGGTAAGTTTGAATTTGTAATACTTTCTCTTTTTGATGCAAATTTATGGAATGTTTTTGCTGGTGTTAAAACAATCTGTATTTGTAGAATATCCTGCAATTCAGAGAACAGCAGTGGAGAAACAATCTAATACCTTGACAGATAAAATGTAACTTGGAGTAACACACCCAACAGAATACTTCTGTGGAGAAGTGCAGGAGAACAGGGTTGGGGTGTTGTGGAGGGAGGTCATCCACGTCCTCTACTCAGCACTGATTAGTCTACACTTGGAGTACTCTGTCCAGTGCTGGGATCACTGGCAGGACAGAGACATCGACTGGAGAGAGTTCAGTGAAGGACTTCATGATGAAGTGACTGGAGCAGCTCCTGTTAGAGGAAGGAGTGAAAAAGCTGGGAATGTTAAGCCTGGAGAAAACAAGGCTCAGGGGGATCTCAGTGTATAAAAATACTTGAAGTGAGGATGTAAAGTGGACAGAACCAGGGTCTCCTGGAGGTGGTTGGGCCTTTACTCAGAGAGGCTGCCCCTGC
>NW_008672465.1:1611-5733 GCF_000695815.1 Acanthisitta chloris | reverse complement strand
GCTCTTCCACCCCTGCCAGGCATGGGGCACTGGGCTCTTAGTGTGACCTTCTGTTCTTCCCCTGAGAAGTTGTTTTCAAAGGGTTCATTTATCATTGTAGCCCAAGCACAAGGCAGTTCAGTTTCAAATATATTTACAGCAATTCTTTGCATTTCATGTCAGAGTTCAGTCTGAGAACAAATGCAGTATTACGATTAAGTGTTTCGCCTCTAATTCTACTTCATAAATCTTTGATAATGAACATCCTGAGAATCTAATTTGTTTTACTGGATTTCATTAAGGCTTGGAATATCACTAGCAGGGAGCTTCATTGTCTGTGCTGCCTATTTGTTGATTTTTAAATTAGTCTAGAAACCAGTTTTGTGTAAGAACTCAAAATTGATTGGTAGAGCGGTTGATAAAACTGGCTGTCTTTTGGAAGGCAAATGCAGTGGTAGACCTTTAACCGAAAGGCTGCAGAACTGTCACATTGCAGAGGTCTAATAGTAAGGTTTAGCTGGGCATAGTCATCTGAAGTTTGCAGTGTCTGTGCTGCAATATCTTGGGTGACAAGAGGGTACCTTTGATAGTATTGTGGATGTTGCATTATGGTACTTAGTTTCTAGTTATGACATTATATTTGAAAATAATTTGACAGACTTCTTGAAAGAGTTATGGTGAAAGATCATTGCATAGATGTAATTGGATTGCCTATTCCTAAAATACTTTTTTATTCTCACAGAAAAGGAGCAAGTCGATACCTCACTGTAAGAAAAAAGGATGGATCAGATCTAAAATGTGCGGTCATGACTTGTGCCTTGACTCCTGCTGCAAAACATGCTGTTCGTACCTTAATTCGGAATTTTCCAGTCACAAATAAAGAACGAGCAGAACTTCTGCCAAAGATGCAGCAAGGAAATGTGTATGCTGTTGAATCTGGTATGTTCAGTGTATCTTCTGAGATGGACTCATCAACCAGCACTACTTGAAAAAAACAACCCCACAACTCAAGCACAAAAGAGACTCCTTTATTTTTTTGTCTCCTCTCCTGTCCTGACACCCTTCGCTCCAAACAAACCCATTAATTTTCTTGATTTCTAATTATTGATAGAGAGTCTTTTAATTGGTGTTATGAGGAGTTCAGGCAGCCATGTCACCCACATTGCATTGTCTCCCTTAAGTTAATTTTGAATCTTTGAGCCAGTTCCAGCCAAATCCTTTTTGAAGTACATTTTTGAAAGGTGGGTTCCTGCAAGTTCCATGGTGTGAGATTGAAGACACAAGTGTTACTGTGGTTCCGTGTAAGAACACCCTTATGAGACTGGCTGTCTGCTCATAGAAATTTATGTTCTGAATATAATAAGAAATTTAAGTTTTGTTTTGTCATCTTCTAAAACAGATTTGGTTCCTAAGAGGCTATTACCTAGACTTACTGTTTTCTAGGGAATGTAAGAGTTTGCTCGAAGAGAAACTTCAGATATAATATCACTTATGTTAGACAATGCTTTTAACATGACTGTTGCTTTTACAGTTATCAGCGTGAGTGTTGTGTTTCTGTGCACAAAGCTGAGTGTAGTGGTCAGAAAACATACCACTGTACTGTGTATCATCATGGTTATTTCTGATTCATGATGTTCATGCTTTAAGTGCTTCCTTTGCTAGAGTTTTTTTTCAGTCATTTCATTTGTTTAATAGCATTGTTTAATGAACGGAGGGAAACAATAGTAAAAGTACCAAAAAGCAATTCTGTAGGAATCTAAGGCATAAATTAGTGTCTAGTGTTAAATTTAGCTTTCTTTAGTTCTCCAGAGTGGCCTTTGGCTCGTTGAATCTGTTAGTCTGTGTCTATCTTGGTAAAACAGTATTTGTAATTTAATATATTAATCTATCAATTGCATTAAATATGCATAATTGAGTTTACAGCAAACTTCTCATTCTTTGGAAAATAGTCATTATGGAATTATAGAATATTGTTTCTAATACTGAATTTGAAGTAGCCACCTCAGAAGATGTGCAGGTTTTTTGCCTACTTACACATTGCTTTCTAATATATCACACTGTGCTGTGTGGGTCCAGGGGTCTAGCATGGTTCAGTTGGTATGTGTTAAGACAGATCTTACGGACCGGAGTATTAGGTTATGTAAGACAGACTGACAGGATGTCGAAAAAGACCAGTGGGTATGTGAAAGAAGGTGTATGAATTACAGAAAAGTTATCTTTTTGTTGGAAGACATGATTGTGAGTTTGGAATGACTTAAATGTTTAACTGTATGGTGGATATTTCTAGGCAAACTGTGCAGATGTGAATGTGTAAACAGATACAAAGGACAAGAAAATGTGTTAGGCTTTTTTTCTATTTCTATATATTTTCTATTTCTATTTTTTCTATTTCTCTTTTAGATCTTCATTGCCTTTTATGACTTTGAGCAATGCAATGGTATAATCTGGTTTTGTTCAAAATATCTAAGAAAGTAAAAAGTCCTTTGAGCAATATTTATTTGAAGCACCATAGCAGGATGCATTACTATGAATATGACTTACGTGATGGGTTTGTCACTTTATCTGCAGAGGTGGATATAAAGTCAGGAGTGTTCATTTTTAAGTGCAATTTTTAAGCAGTGTTTTAGTGACCTCCCTTTGTATCTGTAATAAGTAATGTCTTGACTTCTCTTCACAGAAAACAAAGAAGTGAACAAGACAAGTGGACGACTTAATGATGGTATCCCACAGGTTCCAGTGAAAAGAGGGGCATCAGAGTTTGATTCCTTCAGGCAATCACTACCAGTTTTTGAAAAACAGGAAGAGATTATCAGAATAATAAAGGACAATAAAGTTGTTTTGATTGTAGGAGAGACTGGATCAGGAAAAACTACTCAAGTATGTTTCTTTAATGAAATGAAAATATAACCATATTTATACAAAACTAACCCAAATTTGTAGTATTTCTGTAATAAGGAATTTCTTTATGCTAGTTTTAAGGCTTTTGTTTTCCTGTGTGGTTGAAAGTCTTGTGTTCCAGTTAACTTTGTTGCTTTTGAAATACTAAGCAGCAGATACATACTAAAAGCATAAATGGTTCTACACAATTTTCTACTTATCAGTTTTTCATTAAGATGATCATAGAATATTGAAGGGAAAGTAGCTATGATTTAATATAGCCATTTTCCTTCTAAAGTTAGTTCTGTTCTTAGTATCCAGAGTATAATATTATTGTGTTAAAATGAAAGGTTAACCTATATGGCTTTTTCACAGATTTCCGTGAAGCAGAAGAGAGAAGCTTCAACTTTTGCAATTATAATCTTACTGTGAATCCTTTTGCAACCTCTGTAATACTGAGATGCAGTTAAATTGTTTCATCGTGGTAAAAAAGCTATGACTTTATCAAACTACAAAGTAAATTTAAACTGCTTCTTTATAGATCCCTCAGTTTATTCTTGATGACTGCCACAAAAATGGAACTCCCTGTCGTATATTTTGCACTCAGCCAAGACGTTTGGCAGCACTTGCTGTGGCTGAAAGAGTGGCAGCAGAAAGAAGAGAAAAGATTGGCCAGACAGTTGGTTATCAGATCCGATTAGAAAGCAGGTACTAATGATATTTGTTAAAGTTAATTGATCTTGTGTTGGTGTCTTTAGTCTTGTGTAGATTTAAACTACAGAATGTTTGGGATATAGCCTAGTAAAATCTCCATGTGTAAAGTGTAGGTAGAATATGTTATTTTGGGTAATGAATATTTAAGAGTGAAAAGGACAGTTTTCCTTCTGTATTTTGCACTTTTGTGTTGTAAGTTGTTTGATAGAACTGAACTACAGGTGCTTTTTCTTGATTTTCTTGTGGGGTGTGTGTGAAAATCCTTGTCTTATTTTCAGTTAGGTCTACACTTCCTTTCTTTTTTTTTTCTCCTTACTGCAAACGTGTATATCCAGAGGTTCTGCAAGCTTTGAAGACAGGTTGGAAGACCAGTGTGCTATAACTAATGCTATATAGTGCAAGCTGATAGGGCAGATGAAAGGGAAAAAAAAATTGTAAAGTTAATGATGAAGCTGAGTATTATTTGTCCATCTTCTTTGGGTTATATTTACTCTTTGAGCATTTATGCTTAAACCATGAAGTGATACAAAAGTAGAGATATCTAGATTACCT
>NW_008672465.1:0-1576 GCF_000695815.1 Acanthisitta chloris | reverse complement strand
TGGATGAAAGTCTGAAGATTGTGTGTGGTCTCCAAATTTTTTTAATTGGGTAGCTGGTGGGATTTTCAGGAATGGGCAGCAGTTGGGATGTGAGAAGAATACAGCAAAAGGTATGGCTGGTTATGTTGCTTATATGGATGAAGATAGCACGTAGCTAATGAAAATAAATGCACATGAACAGCAAAGCCAAGTTAAGGAAGAATTTGAATATGCATACTGAAGCTCACAAGGCTATTAAGGGATTAAAAGAGCTAGTACAGGTGAATTGTAAATAAGATGGATGATTAATGTGTGAGAGAATTGTGCTGGATGAAGAATGAATAAAGTATAGGTCAGATGGAAGAATTACTGGAAGCAGTCCAGAGAACTCTGCTTGAAAAGAATTATTAAGTTCACTTGAGAACGAGCAAAAGGGAAAGATGACAATGTTTCTATCTGGGCAAAAAGGATGTTGGGTGGAGGTATTTACAGTATCACAGAATTCTTTTTTTTCTAGTTTTATTCTCTGTTATGCAGTAATGATGATTCTAGAAGGCTAGTGAAGAAGAGAGAAGAGTAGAGATGGATAAAGCATTTCCATCTTATGTGTGTTCTTTGAATTTAGTATTTGAGAGGATTTTTGAAGTAAGGGATGGATTCCAAACTTGGAAAGAAATACACATGATAACTAGTGAGCTTATGTCTTCCTTTGTATAGTACTCTACAGTTTTTTTCTAGAAGTTTTCAGTACTTAAATTGTCAGTGCTGGAGAAAGTAGTGACAATTGCTATTTTTATTTGCACAGCTAAATGCTACTGGTACTAAGTACTTTGAAAGATTTTTAAATTCTTGAAAAAACGTATGAAAAGGTTCAGCTAATTCCTTTGTGTTTCAGTCAAGCATAGTCTTGGGTTCATGTGGCAAGGTTTTGGTAGCGAGGAGTTTACAGGGGTTTACAGCTTCTATGACAAGAAGCTTCACACATGGCCTATAGAGTCAGTGCCAACTGGCTCCAAGAAAGACCTGCCACTGGCCAAGGCTAAGGCCATGGTGACAGTGGCTGTACCTCTGGGATAACATATTTAGGAAGGAGAAAAAATTCTGCGCAGCTGTTACAGCAGTACAAAGGGAGGATTGCAACTATGTGAGCAATACAGCTCTGCAGTCATCAAGGTCAGTGCAGAAGGAGGGGGAGGAGTTGCTGCTGGTGCTGGAGCTGAGATTCCTCTGTGGCATGTGGGCAAGACCATGGTGAGACAGGCTGTTCCCCTGCAGCCCATAAGGGTCCACAGTGGCACCTGTAGAGGACCCTGTGGAGGACTCCATGCCAGAGCAGGTGAGTGCCCGAAAGAGGCTGGGATTCTGGGAAGCTTCCACTCGAGCAGGCTCCTGGCAGGACCAGTGGCCCCATAGAGAGAGGAATCTGCAGGTTTGCTGGAAGGACCAGTGACCGACCACATGGGGGTTCCATGCTGGAGCAGTCTGTTCCTGAAGGACTGCACACCACGGGAGGAGGAGGGGAAGAGTGTGAGGAGCCTTCCCTGTGAGGAGGAAGAAGTGGCAGCGACACCATGTGATGAACTGACCACAGCCCCCA
>NW_008672464.1:40506-64105 GCF_000695815.1 Acanthisitta chloris | reverse complement strand
AAGAGAGAGAGATAGATCTCATAATTTTTTTCTTAAACCACTGTTAACATATTTTCCCTGCTTGTCCAAAAAATGTTACAAAAGCCCTAAAATTGTGCAACAGTTAGAAAAAAGGGACAACAACCCAAAGAAGGAAGGAGCCACTCCATACAGTCCCCTTCACCTCTCCCACTCCCTGTCGATGACTTGCAGGAGGGAAGGACATTGAGCTGGTGGGACAGGTGGCAGAGTGGCCACCAGGTCCTGCTCTTATGTCCCCACAGCCTGCTCACATCTGTATTTCCCTGTCTGATATGGATGAACCAGGACCTGCACCTTGGGACGTGGGTAACAGCGAGGTCTCTACCCTGCTGGCAGGAGGATGGGTGCTGCACCAAGAGTGCATCATGAGACGTGCCCTGTGGTGGAGAAGAGGGGTCAGCCCATCTCCTGGGGTGGTCAGAGGTGGTTATGGGATCTCCTGCTGGCAGACGTCTCTTGGTCCATGGGGCTGTGTGGCTGCCCTTCCAAACACAACACTGTAATCTCACCACGGGCTGAAGAGCTCATTGTGAGCTCAAAGTGGGAGCACATAACTGCTGCCTGCTCCAACCGCTGAGGATCCATGGGGGCATCCATCGTGGAGGTCAGTGGGAGGGGAGGCAGGTTTGGGGCAGACAGGGGTTCGGTGCCTGGCAGAGGGGGCATTACGTGTGGGATGGGGAGGAAAGACAGCTCTCCCAGCTGTGCCTGGCTGGGGTGAGGAAAGGAGTGACTGTTCCTCCAGCAAAGAGCAGAAGCCCAGGAGTGGCCTCTCCGTCTTCCAGAGGGGATACACCAGCAAGATGTGAGAAGTTATGATGTTGCTGCTGGACCCTGGCAGCCAGGAAGGGAATAGGTAATTCCCAAGCCCACCCGTGGAGCTGGGAGCTTCAGACCACCACAGCAAGTGCTTCAGTCAGATATTCCCTGTGGTCTGTGAGAGATGGATGAGAGGGTGAGTTTGCAGAACTTCTGAGTTTGGTTTGACCCAGATAGACAGGCAACCAGGGGAGTGGGGCTCTATCTATGCCAGGAAATGAAATGTGCCACAGCCTCATCTCCAGCCTCAAGGATGATGGGGACAGGAGGTCTGTGGTGGTAAATTCCGTCTCAACAAGGTCGCCATGTTCTTGTTGCTTATTGGGAATATCCAGGGACCTTGTCATCCCCAGAACCATGGTGGGATTGTTGGGGCAATGCCAGTTCACACCTGCCAGGGACAGTCCCAACAACTTAAAAGTACAGGTGTTACAGCAGCATCTCTGGCTCTTTGAGCCAAAGAAGGATGGTGACAGCTGATGGCTATTTGTGTCATTTTCCTGCAAGTTTAGGAGAAATCAGGAAATATGAAGGAAGACAGAGATGTTATCAGTGGATACTGAAAGAAATGATGGTGGTCTATCAGTGCTTGCTCAGAGATGCTCTGGTGATATAGGAACCTGCTCTGGAGAAGCAGGGCAAGGTGGAGCAGAGAAAACAGGCAGGACAGACCCCTAAAGTGCAGGTGCTTAATGTTGCCAGCATGGGCATGTTGGGAAGTTTGGTCTTCCTTGGTCAGGCTTCAGCTTGACCGGAAGACTAGAATGAGTTGAACCCCCAGATTCTGCTTCCCTTGGAAAGGAGTAGGTGTTGCAAGGACATCCAGCTGTCTCCTGGGGAAATGACCTTAGGAAAACCTCCAGGAGGAGAAACTTCCTCCAAGAAGACACCTCAAAGCCTTCCTGGAAACCAAGATGTTCCTCCCTAGCAGTGACTTCTCAAAGTGGGCTCTCAGAGAAAGGAGATTGTATCTACCTCAGCATGTCATCTGTCATTCCCAGCAAATCCTATCAGACCCCCTGTCCAAGTCCTTTCACCAGTAGCAGCTGCTGGAGCAGCTTCACCCTCACAGCCTACCCAAGGTCCACAGCTATCAGCAGCATCAAAACCAGGTTGAAATGGCATCTGCCATCCAGCCCCCAGGCAGAGCCCTGCCGTGAACTCCTTCATCCTCATCCACCTTACACCAATCCCCAAAAACACTCCTGACACCCACAGAACCTTGGCATCAGAAAGTGGATGACATCCACGACAGCTGGCTTCAGAACCAGCTCTGGAGAGGGAGAGAGATAACTGTGAAAGAGCTGAGTCCTTCCTTAAAAATGAAAAAAACTTCAGCACTACATGACTACAGGAAGAAAAACAGATCTATAAAAACACTCAAACTCTACCATAAAAACTAATCCTCTCATTGCATGGATTTCCCAGCTTTGGGGTAATATCTTGCAAGTCAATGGTGTTACAGCACAGGTCCACCAAGGGCATGGAGACCCATAAGGGCACCTGTGGAGCAGCTCTGTGATTTGCCCCCAAAAAGGCATCTGCAAACACATCACCAGCAACCATCACACTGCTGGCACAGTGGAGCACATCCAGACACCTGTCCATGCCCCAGCAGTTTGGATTTCTTCCCCTCCATCCAATGGGAAAACATTTTTGCAGTCTGCAGGGATGCAGCTGCGTTTGGCACAGTGGCCGTCCCTGCCTCGACAGAGAGCAAAGCGTTTAAAACCACAGAAAAGGCAAAATACACGCTAAGAATTTACATAGAGGAAATATTTCCTCTTTTTTTTCCTTTTTTTTTTTATGTCCAAAACAAGCAGTTTTTTGTTCATTTCTTTGTTTTTCAACACACGCACCATCTAGAAAGTTAAACGCCATGCAGATGAAGAGAGTGGAGCTAGAAAGTCCCCTGGGGCAGCAGCGCTGCAGGAGCCTCACATCAATGAGTGAAGAGGCTCCAGTCGGAAAAAAGAGAACAAGAAACGGAAGATTTGCCGGAAAAACACCCACTCTTGGACCTCTACCTGATGGCAAGAGGTGAGACCAAAATTCCCCTTCCCGGACATGTCTTCTGTCCTGAAAGCCACGTGTTGGTGGCTCTCCAAGAGCCGCCGCTGTGGTTTGCCCTGCAGGAAGACCCATGGGGTGCAGGAAGGCGCCCTGGGGAGGTTGGTGCCCCTGGAGGTGGGTGCCTTCACCCACCCAATGCTGTGGGAGAGAATGGAACAGCCACCACGATGTGAGGTGGAGGCTGGCAGCCGTGGGACTCCTGGTAGGAGCATCCTGGCAGCGCAACCCCTCTCCAAATGTAAACGCAATGAAAAACAGCAACCCCCGAAAATCCCCCCTCCCTCCCCGCCCTAAACAGTTGAATGTTTCTAGTTATTACATAAAGATCCATTTCAGCAAATACTCAAAATCAAGTTACGAAATACACGGTAGGTTGGTTTCTTTTCCCTATAAAAAGGCATGCGCTCAAAGGAGAAGACAGCTAAAGGCTTGTTTGTTTTCTTTGAAGCACAATCAGATTCTGCAGAGTTTTGTCACTAAAGCTTGCATTCCTCGTCATCGCTGGAAGGAGTCGCGTGGGCGATGGAGGGTTGTGCCTCAAATTGGCAGCCAGCTCGGCTGCCCCCGTCCCAGCCTGGGAGTCAGGTGTGGAGGAGTGCCAGTGCTGCATGCAGGGAGCAGGTATGGGTGCTGGGGTAAAGGATCCAGGCTGCGTGGTGGGTGAGGAGGAGGGCACGGGGGCGATGCTACCGCCCAGCCACGTATGGGACAGCCCCAGCTCCTGTCTGTGCCGATTCGGTACTGGGAAGCAGTCATTTTTCTCCTCTTTTCTCCCAGCTTTGCCGGTCCCTGCTCCAAAGGGAGAAGGGAGGAAGGAGGGAGAGCATCCCTCTTGGCACAGCAGCTGCCTGGAGCCAGGGCGCAAACCTACTTGCTGTCCTGGGAAGGAGCCAGCCTGCACTGGGAAGGGAAAATAAACATATAGTCTTTACTCACCCATCCAAACACTGCTCTCCTTGCCCAGGTGTGCGAGGAAAATGGACTTTGCAAATGGTTTAAATTGTGGTTCCCCGGCCGAGGCTGATGGGAAGTGGGAACTCAGGTCAGGAGCAGGCAGGAGCCACGGCGCAGCAGATGGGGACCCTTGATAGCAGCAAAGCAAAATCCACCAGCACGCAGGGAGGGTGCAGCACAGAGTGGCTCAAAACCACCCCCCTCTTCCTCGGGGGGCTCCTAGCAGAGGTGGGGACGGAGGTGGATGATGAGTCCGAGCCCAGTTCAGGAGATGTGCTGGGTAGCGATGGGGCCCACCAATGCTATGCAGCTGAGGAGGGGAGCCTGTACACCGGCCAGATGCTTGGGTTTGAGTTCATGGTTTCTCTTTTCCTGGTTCATGCAGAGGAAGGGGGCCCAGCGCCACGACCCCGGCAGGGTGAGGGGTTCGGTGGGATGCTTGCGCTGCGCTGGCGGGGCCGTTGCGTGTGTGCGGTGAGAAGCGAGGGGTTATTCCAGCGGGAACCAAGCAGCAGAGCCAACAGCCAAAGTCCCGTAGGTGAACATGTCGGAGGGGATCTCCCCTTGGTAGTCAGTCAGTGACAAACCCAGCACGGGCAGGACCACGCTTCAGCTGCAAAACACAAACCGGGGAGAGCCGGAGTTTGCTTTGACCATCCCTTTGGCAGAGCATCCCTCTCCCCATCGCCATCTCACAGCGATCAGCTATCTCCTCCCCACCGTGGATCCTCTGAGTAGGATCCCACATGCTGTGCGGCCTCAATTCCTTACCCTCCCCTCCCTGTCCTCCCTGCCCTCCCATCCCCATTCCCAGGGCCTCACAGGGCTTACTGCGGTAGCACAGAGGGCGCGCCGGATCTGTGGAAGTGGACAATTTGCCATTTGCCATCCCGACGGTGCCAGATGCGAGTCTCCTCGGACTGGGCAGTGCGGGGGATCCCTCCCGCGTCCACGTACTGTGTGATGCGGATGTAGGCGATGCAGGCAGACTCATCTCCCATCAGGTGGATGTGGGGGTTCAGGATTGTCGTGTGCACAGGCTTACTGTTCCGGGACCACACTGGAGAAAGGGCAAGCATGAGTGGCCTTAGGCAGGGGAAGGAGTTTGGGTGGCAGCAATGTGGGAAGGGGAGGTGCTCGCATTAAGCTCTCTGCTTGATGAGGCTGCTTAAATGCTGCACAGTTCTACCTAGAAAGCAGCTATCCCACTGGCTCCTCTGCATACACCTGGCCCCAGCTGAACTAATACCTCCTGCTGGGTTCTTCCAGATAAGCCAGAGATGTTCCCACAGCCACCCTAACCCTATTCTCTCCAGCAAGCTGATGGAGGTCAAGACAGGCCCATCAGAGGTGGGAGGAGTCCTTTGGAAAGCAAGGAAGCTGCTTACGGTTTTCAAAGTAGAATCGGTGGAAATCCAGGCCTTCCACAAGGTTGCCTAGAGCCTCGGGCTCAAAGGCAGTCATCCCAGGGTCACACATCTTCCTGGGGAGCCGGGAAGGGGAGAGAAAAGGGAGAGGTTATCTCACCACTTCTGGCATGAGAACCTGAAGAATCCAAATGGCTTGTGCTCGAGATGGTTCCCTCAGCCTGAGGCTGAGGAGCATCTGCACCAGCAAGCAATTCTTGCAAAAATCTGATCTCATCCCTGCATTCTGCATGAAGCCCTCCCCACCTCACCTCCAGCCCTCTGACTGCAGCCAGGACCCCAACAAGGCAGGATGCATTCTCCATCAGTCACCATCTGCAATTGAACCTCCCCAAACACTGCCATCTTCTTTGTAAGAAAGGAAAACAGCAGGGGGAAAAAATGGTGTTATCTGCTCTGTATCAAAATACCCCTGCTGTGATCCTCTGAGGCAGGAATGAAGACCTGCACTCTCTCAGACATCACTAATTAAATCAGCCTTGGATACCAAAGAGGTGTACTCTGAAAAGCATCAGCTCAGTGAGCAGAAAGCAGCTACACTTCAGAACAGCCTGTGGCAATCTGGATATAACAGATGCCATGGACGCAAGTTCCTTCTTCCACCATAAATCACGTTTACAATTATTTCTCTTTCTGCAAACCACAACATGGGCTCATCCATGACAGTGAGACCAGAGAGCTGTGGTCAGCTGAACACAAGAGCAGCATCAGGTTTGGAAACTGATGTCCTTTGCTTCTCTTGGATGGGCTCTGTGTCTCCCCCACCATGTCAACCTGGTCACCCTGCCCTGGGCATCAGTAAAACCCCCTGGACTGCATTGTCAGAGTGGGAGACCTTGCTCTGGGAGGCTGAGCCCCCACCCAGCCCAAACCCACACTGAGCACACTCACGTGTAGGACTCGAAGTCACCATTGCTTATTGCTTCAATCAGCTGCTCTGTGACTTTAATGATTTCTTGCTTCCTTACTGTTGGTTTAAAGAGAGAAATAATAAAATAAAAAGAGAAAACAAACCAGAAGAGCAGGTGTTATCATATTGGTGAGACATCCTTTTCTCATTAGAAACAGACTGCAGAATGTTGGAGGACTTTGGAAACTGTCCAAAGAAAAAGCAGGAGAGCGACTTGGAAGAGAGAAGTGGGGAAGGGTTCGTCATCCCCGGTAAGGAAAAGCCTTCAAAATCAGGGCAAAACTGAGAAACCCTATAATTTCCTTAAGGGCCAAAAGGTTAATCACCAAGTGGTAAGCTGCCCTCAGCCCAAAGGTTGGAACAAGCTGCTCTTGGCTGCAAAGCCTTGTCAAGCTGGGACCTTCTACCTCATGAACTCACAGCAGAGGCCAGCCAGGGCAAGCTGGACCAAGGATACTCTCACCTCCTTCTGAGGGTCTTAGCGGGGAGGAGAGCAGGTGGGTGACATGGGCAGCCACCCCAGGAGACACAAGGAGAGACCCCACAAAGAGCATGGAACTGTGTGGCTGCTGCCAGGGATTCCAGGCACTGCCGGCTCATCTGGGAACAGAAAAGCTGCAAGAGCAGATTTGGCTTTCCAGGATGCAGGAGGAATTGTCAGAGGTAACCCTGAGCTTATTCACAAGGCTTTGCTTCAAATGCAAATATGTTTGAGTTTTTGTGTGTGTGTGTGTGTGTGTTGTGACTAATGAAAGGAGAGGGAGCACATTCCTGGGATTTGTTCAGGAAGGAGGAGAGGGACGCCCATCATTTCCCTGCCTCCACATCCACGCTCGGGGAGTCCCTACTCAGGAGGACAAGTGTCCCATTAGTTCTCACATCAGGCCAATGTCCATCTTACTTTGTACTGAGAACACTTCATAGAGAGACTTTACAAATTAGCACCGATAAATTATTCCCTGGGTTATTCTTAGAAAGCTGGCTCTGGCAGGCAGGCGGGCGGCAGACAGGGATTTCCCCTGGAGGCTTTTCCCAAAGGGCCATTTATTTTGGAGGAACAGTCAGCCAGGCTGGTATCCCTGCAGATTTCTGCCATTTCCATGCCTGCTTTCAGGGAACATCCCTGGTTTTTGGAGCACCCACTCCTTGCCGTCAGTCCCCCAGCTGCTCATGGCAGCTACCCAGCAGTGAAATCACCTGAGGAGTTAAAGCAGCTTCTGAAGGGCCTTGAGGCAGCTTGATGGTGGTACATTTTGCTGTAGCAAATATCTCAATAAGGGTAGACAGACTAATGACCCATGGACACCTCTCTGAAACAACTTCCCACCTCCCCACATGCCCCCACCGGTACCTTTGGTGTCTTCATCTTCGATGGTGGTGTTGGTGCTCTCCGATGATTCCTGAGCAAAGAACAGAAAGGGGAGATGAGGTGGTGAGAAGTGTCTTCTCCTCATGACAGACGGAGCTCCTGTGTTTGACAGCCCCCCGAGTCCGACCCCACAGCGCTCGACTGTGCCAACAGACAGAAACCAAGGAAAACACCAGCAGGTCCAACCCGTCCTCAATCACAGCTCTAGGGCAGCGCTGGCAGAGCCCTCCCTGACCTCCACTCCTTGTAGCCAAGGGCACAAGAGCTGGGCTGTGGAGGGTCTTGTAGGAACGGCGCTGCCTTTCCTACTGACACCTGTGGGGACAGAGATGGGGGCAAGTCCGGGGGCCATTTGGTGGGTTCCTAGGAGCGTTGCCGGAGGGGCAGGGAGAGGGGCTGTGCAGGGGTGGAAGACACCATGTTGACTGTACGATAAAGAGAGAGATGTACGAATTAACAGCAAGGAGGAACTGGGATGAGAAAGAGGGGACTGTGCAGGAGTGAGAGAGACCACACTGACCGCAGAGTAGGGAGAGAAATGTACAATAAAACAGTGCTTCCAAGACCCACATGGACCACCAAAGGTTGAGACACAGCTCTTTCAAGAAACAGCTGAGCACTACACAGATTTGGGGGGAGAGGGGTACTGACCCCCTGTCTCTCTCCAGGAGCCCCATCAAGGCAACTCTGCTAGCGGAGCTAGAGCAATGGCTCTGCTAGCTCTTCCCAGCAGAGCCTTGCTTATGTATTACCCAGAAGACCCCGATGTAGGTTGGCAAGGTGTCCCATGACCATACAGTCCCCGCAGAGGCATGGAAGGTGTTTCTCCAAGGCTCCTTGGACCGATGCAGCCTGCAGACCTGAGTCAGGAGAACTGGGAGAAACGGCATGAGAACCCATCAGCAAGAACCAGGGCTGGCTTCCCAACAGCTGGTGGCCAGCAATTGCCTGCACCAACCCTGTTAATGGGGTTTGTGGGTGATACGGCTTTGAGGATGTTCCCTCCAACCCCGCTGTCCCGTCTTCCCTACCCCGAGGTAACTTCCAAAAACGGGGGGAGCTGGAACATGTGGAGAGGCCCAGCAATATCGGCATTGAGGAAGACGAAGGACACTCACCATTAACTGAACGCTGGAACTGGACTTTCTTTTCTGGAAAAACAAGGAGAAGAGATGGAACAGGAAGAGACACAGAGAAAGGCTGAGAGCAGCACGTGAGAGGCAGCAGCTCCTGAGCTACCCTTCATGGTCCTCACGGAAGGGCAAACAAAAGGTGAAGGAGGGCAACTTTGTGTTCCTGTAGGGGTATGCCACTGGCTGCAGTGCTGGTGGTGCCATGCCAGCTCCCTCCCCACGTCCCTGCTGGCACCTTAATCTCCTGACCTGCCACAATCTCTGGGGTTGCTCATCCCGAGGACTTGGCTAGTCAAAAAGGGAGGCCCCTAGGAGTCAATGACTACTGTGGTGGCTTTGTGACCAGGTCACCAAGCTCATAGAAATAGGAGTGGGATGCTGAAAAGCTAAGGCAGCTCCACCACAGCCCTGCACCTGGTGTGAATGCCATACTGACTTCTACAGACTCTGGATCTGTTCTGGGTGTGTCTGGTGATGGCACTGACTAGTGTAGAGACACTCCATTAGCTTTGGACCTAGACCAGTACTAAGCTGGCTGGTTTAAAGTCAGCATGTCTATTGCTGGTCAACCCTGCAAGGCAGGCACACCATGTGGGAAGCTGTCCTGAGCACAAGTCCAGTGCTTTAAATCAGGACAAGTCTTCTCCAAAGAGAAGATCTTACACATACATGTTTATATCCATCCTTGACCACTACCACTAGGCTTCAAGGTTTCTGAGTAGGGTGATCCCATAGCCACACTTTTGCTTGCAATCCCAAACTACGTCTGGGCTCTCCTTCCTTGCTGTGTGCTCTGCTCCCCATCTCCATATTCAATTTATCCAGGAGACAGGGGGACATACATTCTGATCCCTTTCTGCCCCTCTGGCTCCCAGGGAATGAATGCCAGGAGGCATCAGGGAATACCAATGTGCAGAAATCAGAAACTGCAGTGCCAAATAACAAAGTGTTGCACCACCATATTTAACAAGGCACCAGCTGTGCCTGTCCTGCAGACAGGAAAGCAGCATACACTGTGCAAATCTCTAGGAAAAGTCCATGGAGTGACCCATTAGGGTGCATGGGTGGGCTGCAGTGTAGAAACTGCTAATATCCATTCCCCTTTACTGCTCTTTCCACATCCTAACTGGCTCCCACCAGCATCTTCCTTGAGTTTCCCCCTCTGCCAGTGCAGCTGTCCTCTCTCTTGCTAGGTCGTAGAATCCATGGAATCATAGAATGGTTTGTGTTGAAAGGGACCTTACACCTCATCTAGCTTCAACCCCTTACCATAGGCAAGGACATGCTTCAATAGATCAGGCTGCTCCAAGCCCTATCCGATGTGGCCTTGAACACTCCCAAGGATGGGGCATCCACAGCTTCTCTGGGCAACCTGTGCCAATGCCTTACCATTCTTAAAATAAAGAATTTCTTCCTTATATCTAATCTAAACCTGCTCTCTTTCAGTTTAAAACCTTCCCCCCTTGTCCCATCATTCCATGCCTTTGTCAAAAGTCCCTTTCCAGCTCTCTCGTAGCCCTTTTAGGCACAGGCCCTACATCAATCCTTGTCCCTCCTTCACTGAAACAACAGATGTCCTAAAGGGCAGAGTGAGCTGCAGTATTCCAGCAGGAAGCTCACGGGTAAGGGAGATGCTGGAGCTGGGCTGTCTGCAGGAAGGGCTGACAGCTTCTGCTACCCAAGGACAGGAGACGGGGCAGCAAACTGCAGAAATTTCAGACGCAACAGAATGCAACACAAAGCAGTGACTGCGTCGAGTCTGGACATACAGTAACAGGATGCAACACGGGGCAGTGAGCTCATTAATTTAGGACGTGACAGGATGCAACATGGGGCAGTGATTCCATTAGTTTACAATGGGACGAGATGTGACACTACAGAGGGCAGTGAAGGTATCATAGCTGCTGGGACCAGAGGACCTCTCACAGATCCCACAGCAGGGCTCGAGGGGGATTTTTGGTCCTGTGAATGCCTTCAGTAGGTGAGGAAGCTCCTCAGGAGGGTGAGTTTCAAGTTCTCTGAGTCTGGGCTAGCACCAGACCAGTGTTGGAGGGCCATGTGAGTAGGCTGGAGGGCAGTACCAGCTGCTTGCTGCCCATCAGTGCAGCTTTGGGCAGGAAAGGCACGAGTGGCTGCCTTGGACCTGCCTGCTCTCATTGGGACAGTCAGTCCAGCAGGTTATTGCAAATGGGAACACAACTCTTCCAACAGTAAACCACACCACGTGGCCTTTCAACCTCGCTCTGAGCAGACAGGACCATTCCCTTCCCACCATCCCAACCACACAAGGCAGGCTTCCAGGTTCCTGTCTCACTTTTCCAGCAAGATGGAAATAAATGAACACCATTCAGCAATGTCCTGACATCTGCTGGCTGCCCACAGTGGGCCATTAAAGCTTCACCACAGCACCAGCCTCCCTGTGCCCCTGTGAGTGGATTACACTGTGGGTCCCCCCAGGCTGAGAATGGGAACGAGAGGGGGGTATGATTATGCTGAAGGTGGCCAACACAAGGAAGCTGTTGGGAATGAGCTTGCCTCTACTTTGTCTTCTCCTCCTCTACTTTCCTGGCCATTGATCCAGGCTGTATCACCTCTACTTGTTGGAAAGGAGGCAATTAAAAAGCAAAATCATTTTCCAGAGCTTGTCCACCCTCTTGAGACGAGCGTTGGCTGGTAGACTGCACTCAGGATGAAGCCTCATGTACTTGTCCATGCTCACCAGCAAGGGCTGAGGATACAAACCAGCCTCGGATTCACTCTGAAACCAGACCCTCCTCACTGAATTTCAGTGATGGGCCAGAAGGCTGTTCACCCAAAATAGCTATTTTGCTACAACAGCAAGTGCCACTCAGGATAATGTCTGCCCTAAAAACTACTTTGAAGTCCAAGAAGGAACATCCTTAGCAAGCTGTACTGGCAAATGGTCTTCTACCACCACACAGAAATTCAAGGCTGTCCCTTTCTGCTGGAAAATTAGATTTGGGATGGTGCCTGATGAAGCCTCTCCATCTACCAGCCCCTCCTTTAATAGCTTAAAAATGCATTGCCTGTTTTCTCTCACCTGTGCTCCAACAACTTGCATCAAATCAGCTCTACCTGTGGTGTCACTTCTCAGGTGTCTCCCAGAAGCAGCTGGGACCTCAGAGAAGCAGAGAACAGGCCAGCAGTGACTGGCAGATGGGTTATTGTAACCCCAATGGGATATGCCAGCACTAAACCTAGCAATCCTATCCAGGGTGTGTCGTGATATCCTGACACCATAGCCCAAAGTAATGTCCAGTCAGCGCCATCCAGGCCAACAGCTTCATGCTGCAGAATAATACTGCATGGCAAGAAAGGCCTTTTGTGGAGCTGAGCCCAGGTTTGGAGGGTTGTTCTCAGTCCTTGCAGGCTAGTCCTGCCCCAGCAGCTGACTCTGGGAGGAGTGGGAGAAAAACATGCCATCCCTAGACCTCTGTCTCTACTGACCATTTGGACTGAGGAGGGAAGAAGCTGGCTGAGAGCTCTGCTCTTCCAAAATCCTGCACCGCTCACAGCCCAACAGTTGGGTCCCTACAAAAGGGCTGGAGAAGGTTCTCCCAGTGAAGGGTCCCTATGGAGGAAGAAGAACAGCTGTGCTGCAGATGGGCTTCCAAAGCTCTACCTGAAGAGGTGTGACCATGCCAGCTACCCCCTGCAAGTGATGCCTTGTATTCATGAAGGGAACAGGTAAGGAAACACCTTCACATGGACCATTCCTTCCGGCAGGAGGAGTCTGGCAGAGCTCGATAACCACTGCTATCCACCACACCTCCATGTCACCAGAAGCAGCTGCTCAGCAGCAAGATTTTGTTGCCTCCAGGCACCACCTTGTCCTCGAGAAGAACTGTGGCCCCACCTTGGAGGGGCAGATGAACCAGCAGACTCTGCAGTCCAAGAGACAAAATTCACCAAGCACTAGTTTGTTTTTACAGGATCACCAAGACATTTGCTCTGTCAAGTATCACCACGTTCCTTTGCTGTCTGCACTGGGCACAGGGAGCTAGCAGTGTTGCTGAGCGGGTTAAAAGCACCCATGTGCCACTCAGCAGGACACCAGCCCTTGGGATGAAATGGGATAGGAACTGAGGCCAGCCCCACCAGTCAGAGTGAGCAGGAAATGCAGCCACCCATCTCACCAGGTTGCTGCTGCTGGAGCAATGACTCCAGGCTGCAAAGCTGCCTCACCCTGCCCCCTGTCCTGGTCCAGCCTCTGCCTCTCTCCCTCCCTGGGAGCAGCGAGAGGCAAGTGCATTTTTCAGGCAATCAAACAGCAACAAGTTCACCCCCGTGCACCCCTCCAGCACCAGCCTGCTGCCCTGGCTCGCTGTGCTGCAAAGCCTCCTGTGCACTGCCTGTCCTGGCAGGAGCCCAGGTGGTGCCATGGGGACACACCGGGACAGCTGAGCCAACAGCTGCCCTTTAAAGTGCAGGGTGCTGCAGGGACTGCCAGCATGGCATGGGGACCCCGGCACAGCACGGAGACCCCCAGCACCAGCATGGCATAGAGACCCCCACCGCTGCCCCAGCTGTGGAGGGGCAGGCAGGAGAGGGCAGCAGGCAGGGGGCTTACCTTCACGCCGTCATTCTTCTTGTTGCCACCACTTTTGCCTCCTGGAGAGAGGAGGAAGGAGATTAGGAGAGCCAGGCAAGGCACCAAGACCAGGAGGGCGAGGATCAGCAGCATGGTTCCAGATGGCAGAGTGGCAGGACCCTCCAGGACTGGCTGATGGGTTTTGTCCTCTCTCCAACAACTCCTGGTGCACCTCGTGGGACCTCAGGGGCGCCCTAGCCAGCACTGTCCCGTCCTACCCCCAGCGGCTCTTGGCCAGAGACATGACCTGTCTCCTAACGTCACAACAAGTCCTCAGGGTGGCTGGAGGGGCCAGCAGGGCTGCACGGCAGCAGGCAGGCTCTGGCTGGGGGTGCTGCTGACCCGGCGTGGAGCAGTGTGAAGGAATGGGCTGCCCGCCTGCCGCCCTCTAATTTTAGCCCCATGCTGCCGGGATCATGTGCTGCCGGCCCGACAGCCCGACAGCTGCAGGCCATGATGAAAAGCAGGCGCCTTCCCCAGTGCCCACCCACTGCTGCCCGCACTGCCTCAGCCCCCAGGGCTGCACAAGCCACCCCACTCCCTCCTGCACCTCCGGAGCAGGGTGGGATCAGTGGAGCTCAGCTCCACGCGAGACTGTCACCCACCAGCCCTGCCATGCTCCTGGGCAGGGGGACCAGTGAGCTCTTGAGCTATGCGTGGGATGGGCAGCACTATGTGAGATGCTTTTTGAATTTCCTGCTCTTTGATGCTTCCTGTTCACCGCCTCTCCCAGCCTGACACCAGATCCTCCCCAGCTGTTGGACTCCTCCAGCCCTGCACTACAAGTGCTAAATGTGTCTGCACGATCCCCCCATGACAAATGCAGACACCAGCCCTGGCACCCCTGCCCACCTGCCACACCTGACACCTGGGGCGCTTCAGCAAAGCCTGAAACACCTATCTAACCCCAAACAGCTGCCACCAGCCGGTTCATGGCTTGGCTGGTGTGTCCCAGCACTGCAGCACCACTGCAGGGCCATCCCCAGTGCTGGGGAGGACTGGAGGTGACAGCGGGTGAATAAGCTCTGCAGTCACGTGGCTCCATTTGGTTCCATGCCTGGGAATTGCCTGTGAAATCCCATCTGCAGCGAGGTGTCCCCCGAGGGGACAGCTCTCAGTGAGGGCACTGGGGCAGCAGGGCTTGTGGCTGCACTGAGACCTCTCCAGTGCACAAGCTGGACTGCCACGCTTTGTCCTATCTTCCATGCAGCCCTCAGGATGTAGGGAGGCAGGAAAAGAGTGGGCAACCCTGCAGGATCAGCATCTGCCTGCCCAGGTAGAGACCTGTGGGATCCTGCCTGCAGCCTCATCCAGGGACCTTTCCAACACTCCCGACGCAGAGCATGCTCTCCCTGAGCCACAAACATCTCCAGGAGGACACAAAACCAGCAGCTTGAGCCCTGGCTGCCCCCAGCAACCATATCCCCACACCAGCACAAACCAGATGGCTGAGCTCATACAAACCTCAAAACCCTAAACCACTGCACCTCTTGCAACCCAAGCCAGCAGCCAGCCTGGAGGTGCCAGGTGACCTCTTCTGGAGGACCACCCAAAGCCACATCCCCAGAGGCATGAGGCTGCAACCTCAGCCCCACAGTGACACCTGAGGCAGAGACAGCTCTCCAGGGACCCTACAGCTTTGTCCTGGGCACCCTGTAAGTCAAGGAGATGAGTCCCAGAGACGGCACCTACCGGAGAAGTTCCTGGTGGCCAGCATGGTGGTAAGGATGGCTCCCTGAAAGACAAGGAAGACAGAAGGAAAGGGTGTGCTAGACCCCAGCTCCCTGCACCCATCCCTGGGGGAGGAAAGCCCTGCTCAACACCTGTCCCCCAGCCATTTGGCTGGAAGGAAACTGGCCCACGGACTGATAGTCTCCTCTTGCCATCAAAAGCAGCTCTTGGTACTCGACTCCATATCCTCAGCACCATGGCATTGGGTTGCATTCTCCGAAACCACCTTCCTTCCAAGATTAAAGGGATATTAAATATCTCTGGGGCACTTTTGAATCTCATACAACACTGCCCTAGATGTAGCATGACCCCACTGACCGGGGTGAGCAGCTGGCAGCAAGGGGACCCACTGGGAGCGAACCGGATTTAATTGCAATTAAAGCCATGCCAGCTCAGAGCACCAGGGCAAGGATTGCTCATGGGAGCCACACAAAGATCACCGCCACAAAACAACATTCGTAAAAATCTTTCCTCTTTTCCAGCTGAGTCTACTAACTAGTTGCTCAGCATATAATGAGATTACTTTGGACTAATTGCCTACAGTAATGGATTACTATTTTGAAGTGTAAGCCTGAACTAATTTGATTACTTGTCTAGCTGAAAAGTAATAATAGTTTATAGCCAGTTTCTTTGCTTGATAATCTTGTTAGTAACCTGCAGCTGTACTGCTCTGTGCCACATTGTGTTCAGGCCTGGAGCGAATGGCTCTGGCTGCAGCACAGACCAGCGTCATCCTGCTCTGTGCCTCCGGCTCTGGAGGAGACATTGTGATTTCCAGAGCCCATTCCCAGTACCACGCTGCCTGCTGAGGCTGAGCAGCACCCAAGAGATGGGTGCTTTAGGGAAGTGCTCAGGCTGGAGGTGGTGATTCAGAGGGGGCCCAGACTGAGGACCATGGCAGTACCCGAGAATGGAAAGACTGTGGGGCTGCTGGTGTGTGTGAGATTTTTGCCTGTCTATAGATCACTTTATTCCTTGGCTGCAAAGTGTCTTGGCCATCAGGCAAAGGGTCTCACTGTGCCTCTCAGACCCACGTCCTGCCCCAGAGAAGAGCTTTCTTGACACTGACTCCAGTGGGAAAGTTCTCACTCCAGCATCCAGTATGACTCAGTGTTTTCCTTCACCATGGCTTTCTCCTTGCACTTGGGAGCCCCAAACAGATGAAGTCACCACCTCACTCAGTCTTTTCCCTTCTTCACAACAGGAGTCTCCAAATGCCCATCACTCCCACCCCACTGCCCAGGGACACACCCTGTCCTTTCTCACATGGGAAACAAGCCCAGCATTGACCTGATCATGCATTCTGCAGCCAGCTTGGATAGCATTAGTTACCTTCAGCTTCCTCCGAGCATTGAACTTCTTCAGACAGTCCACCGTCTCCTGCCTGTGCATGCATGAGGCCACGGTGGCACGGTGCTGTGAGGAGAGAGACTTGGCTCAGAGCAGTGCTGGGGGGAAGGGGCTCCCCCAGCCCTGCTCGCACATGCACGTACACGTGTGTGAGATCCCGTGGCCAAGGCACGGGCCAGAGCTGCCTGCAGCAGTAGAAGCAGCAGATAAAAGTTTAATGGGCAGTGGGAGATTGAAGCTCTGGAGTCAGGATCTGCTCTGGTGGGGGGGTAGGGTGGTGGTGCAGGGAGAACTGGCTGTCCCCTAAGTTAATGTCCTAGCTGACCAGCCATGCTTAGTAATGTGCTCAGGGTTTGCCCACGTAGGGTCCCAGGGTTAAACCCACAAACTTCTGCTGCCTTTAGGAGTTGATTCAGAGTGAGAACCAGCAGACAGAGCAGCAGGTGCAGTGAAGGGTGGGGGGACTGCTGCTAGGATGGATGGATGGATGGATGAATGGATGGATAAACATGAGCCTGCTCCCATCACCTCTAAAGAAAAACCTCCCCAGCACATCATGACGCCAAGAAACCAGCCTGTCCCCACCATGGCTGGGAACATGTGCGTCCCTCCCATCACCAGCTCCTCCAGGACATGCTGTTTATATTCACAAGCTTTTCTCCTCTGTAAAACCTCAGGGAAAATGCTGCACTGGGAGGAACCATGCCAGGAAACCATCTTCCCAGGATGGAGAAGAGAGCTGGCAGGCATGTTTGATAACATGTGCTCCCCAGTGAGATGTTCCCCACTTGTGAACCTCCACATTTGTATACCTTTGGCCTCAGCCAGTGACTGTCCTACTCACCGATATCCAGGGGTGCTTCAGAGCCTCAGCTGCTGTGATGCGCTTGGATGGGTTTATGGTCAGCATCTTGTTGATGAGATCTTTTGCTTCAGGAGTCACTGTGTCCCACTCAGGGGAGGGGAACTGCCAAAGCAAAGGGACCAGGGTAAAAGATGGCAGGGAGCAACAGAAGGAGCAGAAGCCCCTTTGCACTTGGGTTGGTTCTCCTGCAACCTGGGACAGGTTGGAGAGATGGTAGCAAAGGGAAAAAACCTGCCAGGTGGAAAACTGGAGAGCAGGAGCAGAAGAAGAAAGTTGGAAGGCCCAAGACAAGACCTATCTGACCTGCAAAGTGGCCCTGAAACATGCCAATGTGTGCACTCAGGCACCGCAGTGTGGAGAATCCTCTGCAACCAAGGCAGAGAAAAGAACCTTGCTCCCATCTGTCTGAATTTGTTGTGGTTGCTCTTCTAGAGCTGCAGACTGCAAGGCAGGGACAGTAGGAGAGAGGGGAGACTGTGAGAGGGGGAACAAGACAAATCCACTCACATCATAAGCCCCAGCCTTGATCTGCTGGTAGAGTCGGTGCTGGTCTTCATCCCAAAAAGGTGGGTACCCTACCAGCAGGATGTAGAGGATGACACCTGCCCGGGAGAGGAGATTAGTGGGAGATAATTCATTGCTGGAGGTAGGAGCAGACCTAGCCTGGAGACTGGTTCAACTCAATCAGAGAAACTGAGAAATTAGGGAAATATGAGGATTTTCTCATAGATTAAAGAGCAAAAGACTTGGTGGGTCTGGCTCTGTGCTGACATGCTCAGCACCTAGGGAGGTTCAAGGCTCTGGCAGCCACCATGCAGAGCCTCAGGTGGGTGCTCCAGCAGGGCTGGGCTATACCACCTCCCCACGGTGGGTGGAAGGGGCTCCCCTACAGCTGCAACTGCACAGAGCCATTGCCTGACTCCACAGGCACTGCTGGGAAAGGAGTCAGCATCTGCCCTGCCTGGGGGCTTTGGGTGCACAGCCAGGGGCTGATCCTGATGGACTGGGAAAGAGGGTGCTGCTCTGGGGACAACCCAGGGAAATGTGCCATCTACTGTGTAAATCCTCCACCCTGACCCCCCCGAGACATATCCAGCAACAGCAACACGGGACATGCTGGACAAACAGCCTGCCCCATCCCACCCAGCTCAGCCCTGCCCGCTCCCAGAATTTCCACCCCAGTCTGACTCACCACAAGCCCACAGGTCCACAGCTTTGCCATAGGGATCCTTCCGGAGCACCTCGGGGGACAGATATCCCGGGGTGCCAGCGAAACCTGGGACAGACAGCCCGTCATGCTCTGCCAGCAGACAGCCCCGTCCCCACACAGCTCACCAGCAGCAACTGCTGCCTGGCCAGGCACAGCAAGAGCCAAGAGTCCTGGCACATCCCAACCTGATGGCACCCTCCTTCCAGAAACTCTGTGACCCAAGGACAGAGCAAATCACAGCTTTCTGCCACAGTCAAACCCCAGGGTGGTGCAAAAGGCTGGAGGGCTCTGATGTGCACTTCCAGCATTTGGAAAAGGCTTTCCTCCCCCAGTCTGTCCCTGTTGCCAGCTTGTCTGTCTCACCAGGACATCTCAGTGACTCAGAGTCCCTATGGAGCTGTTTGCCTCTGCCCTAGATCAATACTGGACTGATTCCAGGGGTACAGCTGAAGCCATCAACCTCTTCATCCCTGTACCTCCTGGGCTGGTGCTGCTGGGACTCTCCCACAACTTGGGGCTCAGGTCCTGGGATTGTGTGTCCGTGTGTCCCTTCTGGAGCCTCCCCGACCAAACACGCCCATCTCAGGCCAGCCCTACTCACCGAACCATGCTTGCTGGTCCCCTTCCACCTCGATGGCAAGGCCAAAGTCAGCCAGCTTGACAGCAGCACCCTTCAGCTTGGATGCCAGCAGCAGGTTCTCGGGCTGCAGGAGGAGATGGGGGATGGAGAACAGGGAAAACACCCTCGGGGGAGCTTCCCAGCACAGCGCTGAGGAAGGTCAGGGCTCTGGATGTCTGTTTTGTCCTGCTGTGTGACCTGGTATCCCTGGGTCCTTAGCGGACTGCAAGAACCTCCCTACGCCCTCTCCCTTGTGTTGCTTCACCCCAGAGCTAGTCTTTGCTCTGTGGCTTTCCCAAAGCCCTGCATGTGTTCCTCGCTGCTGTTTCAGCGGTCCTGGACGTTGCCCCACATGGTTTTGCATCACAGATGGGGTTCCCCGTCCTCCCACGGACACTCCCCTTGCAGCTCCTACCTTGAGATCCCGGTGAACCACCCCCATCTGGTGGCAGTGTAGGACAGCCTCCAGGATCTGCTGGATGCAGTGGCTGTGGGAGAGAGGAGAAAGCTCACGCAAGTGGCAGAGCGAGGCAGTGTTTCATCAGACACTTCTATTCCGCTGTATTTCACCCCTCTGCCCCTCTCCCCATCACCCTTCCCACCAGCAGCCTCAGAGCACTGCTCAGCATCCCCCTCCACCGAAACCCACACACTCGTGGGGAGCAGTTGTAACCCAGTAAGACCCGACCAGAGCTGCTGGACACTCAGTGATGGTGAGCAAGAGCATGGGGGCTACAGCTGAGCTTATGGGGTCCCCACAGGAGTAATGCTGCATGTGGGGAGCTGGAGACCAGCAGTGAAGCCACAATGCCAGCCTAGATTTGGTCTCCAAACCCAGACAGAACAGATGTGCTCTGTGTAACCTTTGCTCCAGCCCCACTTCCTTGCTCTACTCTAATGCAGGTGGTTCTTTCTGCTTGCTTTATATCCAGTTCATTACACCCCAGCTCTGCTGCGTGCATGAGACAGGAAGGGAAAAAGACAGAGGTGATGATCACTTTTGCTCCAAAACAGCTTTTGCGCAAGGCAGAAGGTCTTTATTTACATGTATTTTATTTTATTTGTATGACACTAATAAGTGGATGAACTGTAAGTGGATCCAGCACAGGCAGCCCATTAAATGATATTGCTTTCTGCCTAGAAATAAAGGATATTTCCATGCAGAGAGGTATTGTAGAGCTTACCATGCCCTTAGGCATCTATGTACAGGCTATGCTTAGTCAGGGGGCAAAGCCATGAGATGCAACAATATCTGGAGACTGGAGGAGGCCAAACCATGTCCCCTGAAAAAAATGAGGCTAATGCTGTCCCCTGACCAAGCTGCAGAGACCAAAGGGGTGACTTAAATGGCACCCAACCCCCTGGCTCTGCGGCAGGGTACCTGGAAAGTACCAGCGGGAGCGTGGGAGGAAGCAGAGCTCCAGCACATCCTCCTACCCAGCCTGTCTTGACTGCTCCTCCTCAGTGCTTTCAAGTGGTAAATGCCAGAGAAACGCTTGCAGATGGCTGTAATGCAGCTCCAAGGGGAAAGGTTGAGGACTGAAGGGTGTCTGTGCTATCATGGCCCTGACTGGGCACCAGTTTGGTGATGGGCTTTCTCTCTGCCAGCCTGGGGAGCCCTGATGCCCCCAACCCAGAGAGCACCTGATGCCCTGCTCCTTTACAGGGTGGGCAGATGTGGGCTGTCCCAACAACCCAGGGAATGAGGATGCTGAGGGCAATGCCTGGGAGCTGTCTGGTTCAAGGAGGAAACCAGCCCTGTGGTAGCACATGCACTTCTTGGCACAGGAGTTGAGTGAGTTAAAAAGAGCATTTTTGGGTGGTTTTTTTTTTTTGCACCACAGTTCTGGTTTATGAGTATGTGTTGCAGAATGTCTGTAAAACACCTCCCAGCATGGAAGGAGTTCATGCTGCAGAAAGCCAGACTTGTAGGACTCTGGGAAGAAGCAGCTTGTGGGAGAAGGGAACAACTGCTGTCCCCTCCACAGCTCAGCTCACCTGGCATCTGCTTCACTGTAGTACTCCCTGGCCACAATGTCCTCAAACAGCTCCCCACCGGTGACCCTGTGAGAAAACAAGGGGAATTGGATTGACAGACAACACACTCAGCCCCGGCAACCCCCCAAAATGTCACTGTACAGTGGGAGATATAGGGTTGCAGGACAGGGACCTGCCCTCTGCCCAGCTTGAGGGACCCAAACCCAGCCTGCAGGAAGGGCTTGGGTGAGGTGGAGGATGCAACACCCCGGGTGGAAGCACAGCTGCTGGTGGATTAAGAGATGCATTGAACCATTACTCACAGGTCAAATATCAGGTAGTGGTGTCCCTCTTCAGAGATGCTGTCATGGAGCCTCACTGCAGCAGAGACAGAAGGGTTATGGGGTATGCCTGGCTCCCACCCCACTCCCCAGGAAAGCCTTTGCTCCTCTTTGGGCACAAACAGGAGCTGGGGAAGGGCACAGCAGGTCTATTCCTCCTCCCTCCTCCTCTTGCTATTGCCACAGGCTGCAAGGGGGTCCCTGCTCACCAGAGGACCCCAGTCATGGCCCCAGCCTGGGGCAGTGGTGTGAGGCTCAAAGGTCACATCCAAATCAGGGACTGCCTGGGGCTGCTCCTGGCCGAGGTCCCGGGCAGCTGCTGGGCTATCTTGGGCTCTGGGCAGGCTGCAGGCGTGGGTGCCCCCAGCTCCCTCAGGAGAGGCGCAGGGAGAGCTCAGCAGGGTGAGCTCAGCAGGGTGCTGGGCTGACAGCCCTGGCACCCATGGGGCTTTTTTTTATTTTCTGCTCATGACCTTCCTTTTCTCCTTGGGAATCACCATGGGATGAGTTTCCCCATCTCCTGGCATCTCGCCCCACTTGTCACACCGAGGGGCACCCTCTCCTCTTGAGCACATCTCACCACATCAGCCAGGTGCAAACCTGTCACCCTGCAGCTGAGTGCTGGTTGTTCAGGCTCAGATCCCTGCTCACAACATAGCAGGCAGGTGTGCAGCAAGGGGACAGGCACAGAAATAGGTAGGATGGATAAAAAGAGACTTAGTCCAGCACTCTCTGTCCCTCACCTCATATTTTCTTTAATTCCCTTGAGGCTGTAAATATTTAACCCTTCCTCTCTCACACCTGGTTTCAGCCTGATACAACTTCCAACATCTTTGAGAATGTTGGGAAACAGGGAGGACAAAGAAACATTCAGGTAAGTGATTTTGTGGAAATTTTTACTCATTGCACCTTTTACTGCAGGTAAACCAGCTGAGCCCTGTATGAAAACATCCTCCAGACTCAGTCTGAGCCAGGGGAGATAACAAGCCCCAACGCTGAGTGCAGACACTGTGCTGCATGGCTTTTATCTCCTAGGCCAGCAAACACCACTTTGCCAGTCCTTCTCCTGTCTCCAAGCTCCACAGGCAGATCCAGCAGCTGCCAGGAGCACACTGCCAGTGACATTGCCTCACCCGGCCAGGGCAGAGGAGGTCTAATTGAGTCAGGTGGCATCTTTCCTATCGGTCTCTCTTGTGGTCTTGACAACTGACACAACTTGCTTATTTCCTGGTTATCCTTCCCCACTGCTGGCCTCTGCAGACATCCCCGTGCTCCAACACCTGTGTTTGCTCTTTTTTTCCAAACACATAATCCCAGATTTTCTGCCTTCCTCTGCTGGAAGAAACATATTTCCTCCAGTTTTATCTCACCTGGAAGGGATTTGAGGGTATTGCACCCAGGATCCCACAGAAGCTGAAGTGTTCTCAGGAGGATTAGGTGAGTTCGGTGCAGATAGGGCCAGTGTAACCATAAACAGATGGCCCAGATACGTTCCTGCTTGGGGGAGTCCCAAAGCCTGTGGCTGCCAAGAGCCAAGAAGGTATAAGAGAGAGCAGCTGTTCTAAATATAGCCTGATCCTACAAGTATCTGTTAATGACCATAGTCAGAGAGAGCTGTGCTGGCCAAACCACTCTAGCTCAGTACTGAGAGCCAAGGCCAGAGCAGGACACAGCTTCAGGACTGAGAGTCAGAGGACAATGACTATCTGGAGTTAAAACTCCAGGGCTGGGTGCAGCCAAAGTTTTCCCAATAAAGTAATACTTCCCTGAATGGAAACACAACTTTGGGAAACCACAGCTCTTCCTAATATATCATGCAGTGCTGTGGATGTGTTGCAGTGTCCTGAGGACCTGGGCCTGCCCTCAACTGCTCCTGCATGGCTTTCCATGTGAGGCTCTCCGGCAGGTAAGGTGCAGATCAGAGACTGGTTCCTCCAGGGACTGCAGCATGGCATTCCCATGGGAGATGGAGGGACCCCACCTCACTGCAGGGAACAACTAAGAGGGCAGAAAAGCCTTTGGCAGCTGGGGTGCTTCTTCCAGGGAGAGGGCTGTTCTGCCTCATCCCAGCAGCAGTGCTCCTCTTCCTCTCGCCAGGCTGCTCTGCAGCAGCACAGCTCGTTCCAGCTCCTGGGTAGGTAATGAGACGCCTTTGCTGCATGGAAGGGAAGCTGCGAGCCCAAGTTTC
>NW_008672464.1:29564-40476 GCF_000695815.1 Acanthisitta chloris | reverse complement strand
TGGGGTGGGGAGGTGGAGAAGAGCCTCCTGGGTATAAATAGCAGCAGACTGAGCTTGTTAGCATCTCATGCTGTTAACCTCTTCCAGCCCATGCAGCAAGGATGCTCTGAGTCTGTCAGGTCATGCCCAAACAGTGAGGGATGGTGCACGGATGGGGGACAAGGCACAGAGAGGAGTGAGGTATTTCTGCCCTTGGAGACCCTGCCAGACCCTCACAGGTGATGGAAAGGCAAGGGAGGAAGACAGCAGTAGGGAAAAGTTGCAGCCAGGCTGGGAACCTAGGGAGCTCCAGCTGCACAGCACAGCTACCATCCTGCAGATCTCATGGGGTGAGTTCCTCTGTTTTTAGTATTTCTTGCTATTCATGCACTTTGCAGTGTGTTTCCTTCAGGTCTCAGCAATCCCTGCATGTATTTCAGTGCAAAGGGGAGGCTGGACTCCCCGGCAGGACTCCCACAGGGCAGTTCCTGGTCCTGCTGGAGCAGAGGCTGGGGAATGCTGCAGGGGCCAGCACCCTGGCAATGCAGGGGAGACCTGCCATGCAGCCATGTGCCCGAGACAGATGGAAGCTAACAGCCTTTTTCTGAACTGAAATATTTATGGGACAGGAGCCACATGGCTAGTCCCAGTGGCCTCAAATCTGGCTCCCTGGATCTGCTGCAGCAGCTCCGGGGGAAGAATGGATCCAGGTCACCGGAGCAATGAGGGGGCCAGGGAGGAGCTGAGCCACAGGGGAATCCTCCTAGCTCCTGACTGCAGGATGAGACAGCTGCAGAACCCCCCAAATGCTTTCTCAAAAGCTGCAGGATCCTATTGGGGTTGGCACATCCTGGGGTGCAGTGGAGGCAAGAGGGTTCATCTGGACCATCCGCGGAGACCAAGAGCCTGCATAGGCATCACTCTCAGGGATGGAGTTTGGGATTTTTTTCACTGCAGTTTTTTCCCCTCCTCTCTCTCTTTCTCTCTCCTTCTGGCCTATTTTTGTCTTTTGCAGGGGCTCAGGAGTTTTCCTGAAACAGCTTTTCCGAAGGAGGCTACTCTCAGATGGACGGTCGGTGGGAAAGTCTTCGCTTCCCCCCGCCATCGCTCCTCCTACACGCCCTGCGCTGCTGCTGCTGCTCCGAGCTGCAGCCGCTTTTTGGAGCATGCAGAGGAATACAGCACCCGAGCGGGGGGGAGAGCAGTAAAAATAGCCCTTTGCAGCCTACTGGGGCTTTGCTTCTCCCTCAGGGAGCTATGGCCAAGTGGGTTAGTCAGGACCTACTTCAATCCCCCCATGCCCGGTAGGGGCCTTTCTTCCCATGACCCTGTTTGAAGATGCTGCTTCCCGCGAGGAAGAGGAGGAATGGCTCTGCAGATCAACAGGGGAGGCTGCCACTGAGCCCTCTCCACCTCTGGGATGGTGGCTGGAGCGTGAGGGAAGGACAAACAGTTCATGTTGCTGCAGGCAGGGCTGGGTTATTGATGGGGATAGCCCCAGGTGGAGCAGAGGAGGGCAGGTGGGCGTTGGGGCTGGCCATGGAGCAGCAGCAATGGGGGGTGCAGGGTGTGCTCACCAATGTTGGGGTGCTTCAGGAGGCGGCAGATCCGAGCTTCTCGTTCCAGCTTCTGGTGATCTGAAAGAGGCAACAGCCCTAAATTAGGATCTGAGGACAGGAATCAACTGCTCTCAGCTCCTGCCGGGCTCTCAGAAGAGCTGCCAGTACAGGAAATCTAGGTGGGACAGATCAGCTGGCAAGGAGAAAACATCTCTTTTTTTTTTGTTGTTTGCTAAGGAATAATGGATTTGGGGACATGTTCAGCATCAGGGACTAATGGGCAGTATCCCAGCATGGATTCAGCCCCAGCCAAGCCTTCCATGCACTGATGCCATGGGCAGTCCTGGGCTTGGGATGATCCCTTGCCCTCCTCTCTCCCTTCTCTTTGCTGAACAATCTCTGATCACCTCCCAAATAACCTGGATTTGCCTGGATTATCCCTGCCAGCAGCACTGTTCCCTTTTCTCCTATTCATCCAGGCATAGACAATCAGCAGGGACATTTCTGGCCCTGCTTGGTACAGTTTGAGCAATTGATAGAGTCGACCAGCAAGAGGTGTCAGGCTGAAATGGGGCTATGGGCTTTGCTCCCCCTTGCCATCCACATCAGGTCTTTGCTGCCCTACATCACAAAACCCTGGCTCTGAAAATGTGCTTTTTCTCTGGTGCCTGTCTCCAAACAGGCAGCACAGGTCCCACTCCCCAGCTTTCGGCAGACTTAGGGATGTGAGACAACAGATCTCTGGGTGAAGCGAGTTGAGCTGAGCCAAAAAAAACCTTTACCCTGGGGCAGCTCTGAATGAGTCTATAAATCATTTTGTTCCTTCCTCTGCACTTTTCTCCCCGCTCACACCTGACCCAGCCACCCTCCATGGAGGTGCCTGTCTGGAGGCATTTTGTGCTAGCAGGAACTCAGCAGCCAGGACAAGTGAGGATATAATTAGGGCTGCTTGTCTCTCAGTGCTGTCACTGCTACCTTGCAGGTTCACACCCCAGAGTCTCGCTCTGCATCAAACCAAACCTGTGTGTCTCTGGCCACAGAATTCCCCAGGGCTCAGTATCTCCATCCAGTGGGGGAGTCGCCCCAGGGCTTGGCGTGAGTTTTGCAGCCTGTGCTGGAGTCGGTGAGCTGAAGGCTGGGACAGTCTCAGTGACCTCATTCAGCTCCCCACAGCATTTACTCTGATAAGGCAAAACCTTCCTGGGGCGGCATGGGGTGACAAGGAGAAGTTGGGGTTTGGGCTATTGCTTTTCACAACTAAACTCCATTGTGGGGTGGATGGCAGGGATGGGATGTAGGGACAGTGTGATCAGTGGGGCAAGAACTTCTCTGGAGAGGTGAGTCATGGCAACAGCCCCTCTCCTACCCAACAAATCCAGCTCCTGCGTGCACTCAAACCCCATTTCTCCTCCAAAACCTCCAGTTTCTCTCCTGCAGGCCACACTGTGTCAGCAGACAGAAGGATGTCTGAAGAAACAGACCATAGTCGGAGATGTTTCGCAGCTTCTCTCACCTTCTCCCCACTCCTCACTGCCCTATCCGCCTGCCCTTCGCATGTGACATAGCCAGTTGCGTGTCCCCATGGGATAGTGACTCCTCATACCCCTTTGGAGCTTGTCCCAGCCTGGGGAAGTGCCATCCCCCATGCCAGCACTGCAGAAATTAGGGGCTCTAGACCATTAGCAAAACTGCTGGTGATTCCAGCTGGCAAAGCAGGAAAAGTAACCTTGGCAAAGTCTCTCCAAGGGACAGCTGGACACAAAGCCACTGCAGGGACAGCACAAACCCCAGGAGAGGATGGAGAGGGGCAAACTGCTGGAGGAGGCAAGTGGAGGCAGGAAGGAGCAGAGGGAGGGCTCAATCTGCTGCTCCAGGCAGCCCTGAAAACTAGGAGGCGTTTGCTGCCCGCCCCGCTGCCAGCTGGGGTATGCAGACAGGAGCCAAGGGCTGAGCTCAGCACCACACACGCTGCCTGGAGCCCAGGCTTTGGCCTCGGGGGAAGAGAATGGTCCATATCCCTGAAGACGGGCAGGGGTTGGTGCTAGGGGTGCCAGAGGGCTCAGCATCAGTGCTGTGCCACTTTGGCAGCACTGTAGGAGGGTGATTGCAGCGTGATGGTTTAATTTGAGGTCAGAAAGGAGCTTGTCACTGTTTCTGCATTTCGGTCAGCAGTGGCATCAGGAAGAGACACGGAGGGAGGTTAATTAAACCCTCTTGGCAGGGTGCTTGCTCCCAGCACCCATCCTGCACTCCCGACAGCTAAAGAGCACCTGGAGCGGGGACACTGCATCTGCTGCCTCATCCTCTCCATCCTCCTCATCACAGCTCCTCTGCCAGTTGCCTGGGGGCAGAGGGGTCCCTGCCTCAGGGCAAGTTCTGGCTAATGCTTTTCTGTGCTGGTTCACCTCAGCCTCACTCCAAGGAGCAGCTGGGACAGATCCATCAGGACGGACCTACCAGTGCCTCTTCCAGCAGCAAACAGCCAACATGCTCCACCAAAGTGATTAACAGAAGGGCAGTGAGGGGTGAGAGCCTCACTGGTAGAAATCTCCAGGTAGAAATGAAGTCAAACCCCCGCTTGAAGGGATGTTCCCATTTCATTGATGTAGGTATATGTGTAAGAAATCCTGCAACCCCAAGGGACTGTAAGAGCCCTCTCAGAAGGTGACGCTCCCAAAATAACTGTGCTACCAGCACCCGAGGCTGGCAGTAGTCTGACTTGCTGCAAGGCTGTAACCATAATTTTGCTGCATTGTGATGTGCAGGATGGTGGTATGTCTCAGGGACAGAAATGGGGTCCTATGGCTTTCCAGGCAGGTTAAGGTCTGGGACCTGCCCTGAGGCCTGGCACAGCCAGGCTGTGGATGCATCCCTGTGATCAGATGGGATAGGTGAAACGTACACACCATCCATCAAGATGCTGTGTGCACTGCAGCAGAGACAGGGTGGGATGAGGAGTCCTCACCGCACATCAAACACCCTCCATCTCGCCACACATCAAATGTATCTTCCTGGCACTGTGCAGAGGGGCCAAATTCCCCACTCTGTGAGCCCTGCTCACCTCTCACCTCCCCAAAAACACCCCCAGCACCTACCTCGAGCAGAGAGCTTCTTGGTGTTGATGATCTTGGCTGCATACTCTTGTCCTGCCAACACCTTCACGCATCTCCGGACAATGGAGAAAGCGCCTCTGGGAAGAGAAGAAGCCAGAGGGAGAGGTGAAGGGATTGGCCTGGGCAAAGGCACAGCTCAGCCCTGCTGTGGCTGTGGGGGAAAGGGCAGCCACAGACATGGTGATGAGGATGGGGATGGGGATGAGTACTGGCTGGGGAAGCGACTTGGAGAAAACATGAGGGATCTCAGTTGGCTTTCCTGCACCACTCTCCTTGGGGAATGATGGGAGAAGGCACATGCACCTAGGGACAAATACGGAATTCTCCTCTCCATGCTCCTCTGGGACATCCCAGGCATCATGGGCCTTTCCTCCTCTTCCTCCCATCTCTGCCCTACCAGGAGAGAACGTGCAGTGATTTACCAGGGGCAGTGGCTCCTAAGAAACACTGATGGCTGCAGTTGCCACGCAGCTCTCAGACACTTCAGTCTGTTTGTGTGACTGTGCCTGCTCTAGACCTTGCAATCACAGCAGCCGTGGGTGCAAGTGAGCGGTGCCAGGTCCCCCCAGCTGCAAAAACTGTCACCTAGGCAGGGGCAGCCCAGGGGACCTTGCAAGCAAGGACCACTGGAGCCGAGCTGGACAGAGACTGATGCTGCTGTGCCTTACACATCCATTAACCAACATGCAAGGTTCTCCTGGGGCCTGGCAGGCAAACAAGCACAGGTGTTTTGGATGCTCCAAAGATTCCTTTCTGCCCCTGTACCCCATGCCCTGAGCCCTGCTAGCTTATGGTACTGGCAGTGCTGGCATGATGCTGGGAGCTGCAGCATTGCATTGCACACACACACACACACACACACACACGCACGCACGCACGCACACACGCATGCTCCAGCCCTGCTGAGCACAACCTTTGTGCCAGGTTCCCTTTCGTGCCAAACCTCTTCAATCGCTACAATAACAACTATCAAAAGCAATCACACCTTCCCCCCGCTCCCTGTTGCCCTGCTCCAGCTCCCTGCCGAGGAATAAAAGGCCGCGGGCTGGCGAGCAGCAGTGGATAATTGATTTTACCGGTGGGGGCGGGTGGAGAGGGGCAATTTGGGTTTGAATGTGATTTTTAGGAGAGCAGGCGAGCGGCGGGTGCAGACCGGTGGGGATGGAGCCCCAGCGGAGCCGGCAGCCCACGCGCCGTGCAGAGCATTGCTCATGGCACGTGTCGGGCAGGAGTTGGGGGAACAGCATCCTGGTGCTTCCCACCTTCCCAGTCCTGGCAGTTAATCCTGGCTGCTGGAAGAGCTGAGCTGTTAAAATCCCTGAATCCTGAGGGAACATGAATTGGAAAGGGGAGGCAAAATGCTTCATATCCAGCTTGCCATAGGTGGGGAGACCAGAGCCACCAGCAGTCCTGTCTGTGGTGCTGCTCTTCCCATCCCACCAGGAAGCCCACACTGTGTGAGGCTGGGGATTCCTGTGCATCCCTGGGAGCCATCTTCTCTATTTTGTTCCTAAAGATGTGTGCTGCTTTCACAGTGCCAGGACACTCTGCAGCAGAGAGCGCAGCAAGAGGAATGCCCCTTTGCCCCAGCTCAGGGATTCTACCCCAGCCACAGGGTTTCACTGCAGAACCCAACATGACATTGGAGGGACATAGGTGTCTCAAACTCCCTGGAGGCTGGGGATCCCTGGGCACTCCTGGTCCCAGTGCCCACAGTCACTTGGTTGTCTATTTATTTGAACAAAACAATGGGAATGGGGGAGCCATGGGAAGCAGGATGCAGTGGCCGTGATGGGAGAGCACAGGATTTCACACCCCCAGCTGCATTCCTGGCTTTTGGCTCCTCCAGACCTTCCTAACAGAAACCAAATGTCTGGTCTTGGTCCATAAAACACAAGCAAGACCCTGTGAGCCCGAAGGGTGGGTGGAACATGGAGCACTGGATGTGGGTGCAGGGCACCCAAGGGTACAGGACACTTGCCACAGCCCCATTCTGGTCCCAGCTGGGTCCTTCAGGGGATCTGCACTGGCCAGGAACTCCCCATGTTGGGTGTTTGACCCCCAGCCACCCTCTACTCACTGTGCCATGCTGTTCCCATGATTTTCAGACCCATGTGAGATCTTTCCAGCCTAGATGAAAAAAATCTCCCCTTAGTTGCATCTAAATTCAGCATATCCTTCCTGCCATAGGCAGGCATCCCCTGCACCAGGGGCTCGCAGGGCAGTGCAGGCAGTGCTGGAGGTACCAGACAGAGAGCTTGGCCCCGTTTTGGTGCACAAAACCCCTCTGGAAGGAATGAATCATGTCCTGTTCTCTGGCCATGGGCAGCAGCACAGGTCCCTTCCCTCCTAGGGCACTGATTTCTTTGGCTGGGGATCACTCCAACCCTAGTGGCAGCTGGAGGCTCCCATCTCTGCCTGGCTCAGAGATGGGACATTCACCCCAACTGAGACAGCATGTCCCAGTTTGAGCACGGGATGGGTGCATCACCCACCGGGCCATAGTATAGTCCTCGTACCCCTGCCAGATGCCATCGCAGGGCGATACTAGACCCACAACCCTGCTCATAGGTTTAGCACTACATTGCTGGTGTTTGAGTGCACATACTGGCACATGGATGGGACATGAGCTCTCAGTGTAAGGCATGAAGATCTAGACTGACAGCCAGCTGATTCTAGGGGTGTGAGCTAATTGCCTCTACAGAGGTGTCTAATGCCATTTGAGATGTGATAGGCTAAAGAAAAGTAGAACGGCTGCGCTGCTGCCGCCCTCCCTCTCTTCAACACCTCCTCCTCCTCCGAGGCATTTTATCTCCTTTCTAGAGAGAAGAGTGTGGGCTGGGGATTTTTTGTTCCTCCATATTATTTTTTCCCCTTTTTAATAACCCCCCTCTCCTGCAGCTCTGGGAGGGCATGATCTGATCGTACGGCTCGGCTCGGTAATTGTGTGGCCCGTATCCCAGTCACCGGGGGCGGATTTGGAGGCGCCGGTGCAGCTGCACTTCATGTTTGTCCTACTCCGGGGGGCCGTGGGCAGGATCCTCTCCCCGTCCCCCCCTCTGCCCCCCGCCCTCGCCTTCATTCCCTCCTGCAGGCGTGGGGGATCAGAGCAGCCCTTCACTCGCTCAGGTTTGCGGGGGCTGCAGCAGGAGCAGGTTTTCCCCAGCTCTGTGTCCCCCACTCGGGACAGATGCCCTCCCATGCTTGGAAGGTGCAGGGATATGCCAAGGGCTTGTGCCCTACGCTCTGAAGACCTCCCCTCCCCATTTCTGCTTCCCTCTCCCAAAGCCCCACCACGGTGCTACCATTAGGTGTGTGGCAGCTCAAACCCTCAGCTGCTGGGGTGTCAGGATGGGTGACAGCCGAGGAGACAGCAAAGGAACAGAGTGGGTGCAGCAGCCTGGAACCCAGCACCTCCCCTCCTGCCAGCCAAGCTGGGGACATACTGTGTGTCCCCCAACAGCCTGTCCCAGTCCCTTGAGGACAGCAAACTTAAGATGCATCATTTCTGCTCTGAATCCTTGTAGGATGCTGCTTCTTATCAGGATCTGGTGGAGGGAGAGCCATTCTGCCCACTCCTGCCAGGACACCCTCACCCTAACCAGCACTGGGAGCATCTCCCTGGAGGAGGAACAACGTTTCCCAGCACGAGCGGCTGCCGCAGCAGAGCAGAGGTGCGGCACTTCGTCCTGATTTCCCTCTCTAAGCCCATGAAGTGAAAATTTCCCCATGGGAAACCACTGATTTTTGAATGTGCCAGGATGTGCTGGAAACCATCCCAGTGGAAAATCCCCAACCAAACCCACAGCTCCTTGACCAGCCCAGTGAAGACCCTAACTCAGGAACACATCTCGGTGCTGTGGTGGCACCTCTGCCCCTGTGTGGATGGGAAAGCTGTGGGATGTTCCAAGCTGGAGACGCTGTCCCTGCATCACCCTGGAGCTGGGGCAGCCAGGTGCAATGCTTGCAGGGACTGGCAAGCTGCTGCGCCAGCTTTGCTCCTTTATTCTTGAATGTGTTGAAATGCATCTGTGCAGGTGGTTTTACACCACTGTGCTGGGCAATGCGGGCAGCCCCTGAGCTGTCAGTCCCCTGTCTTGGCACCCACTCAGCAAAGTGTCACACCTCAGATACCTTCAGGATACCTCCCCCACCACTCCTGGCCTGCGAACTCCTCTCCACATCCCTGGAGACACCCCTGCCCAGTCAGGGCCCTGCAGCCTCACTGCAGGCACCCTGCAGCCGCTGCCTCCCCTGCCCAACCCTGCCACCAGCACAGAGCCTCAGAACCCAGAAAAGCCAAGAAAACTCTCAAAAAAGCAAGTCCCACACCCCACCTTGCCACCAGCTCCCTGGCAGGTGCTCATCCCCCTGCCCGCACTGTCAGCTGGGGCTCTCCTCAGTGCAGGGACCTACTCCCCAACTCACTGCTCCCCAACAGCCCCTCACAGCCACCCTGACGCTGCAGGGATGGATGTGAGTGTCCTGGGATAGGGGGATCCACTCGCCTCCACGGAACTGCACTTTGTAGCAGCACCCTGGTGCCACAGTTTAGTTGGGGAATGTGAACAGCATTCAGCCCAGCACAAAGTCCTCCCTGTCTCAGCCTCTCCATTTCTCCATCTCTGCCTTCTCCTTTCTCCCTCACCCCTGTTTTGCACACCCACACACATGTGGGCACACATTTAAGCACCAGCTTCCTCATGCCTGGGCGATGTGGGGCTGTGGGGTTGAAGCATGTCCCTGTGCCTACGGATGGACACAGCTTCCCATCTGGAGAACAGGCACCAGCTGCCCAGTACAGGGACCCCGAGCCTGTCACCACACTGCCAGCCACTTCGAAGGGACAGCAGCCGCACGCCCCAGATTTACACACCAGCTCCGAAAAAAGGCACAGAAACCAAAACAGAGGCACACACCTGCTCACTCCTGCACCCGTTTCACAGCCACATGCTGTGTGAGATGCAGAACATCCCTCTGCACGGAGGACCTGGCATCCCCTGCTCCACCCTGGGGTGCTCAGTGCCCCCCAGATTGCCTCACCATGCACAGGCATTTCTATTTGCACACATATGCTCACACATACACACATACACACACACACACACACACAGATCCAGGCACATGCGTTGACACCTGAACCTGAGGAGCTGAGCCCTCCCTGGCACGAGAGTATGGTCAGACAAGGCTGTGGCTCACCCAGGGGCACTCATGCTGGGACAGGGGTGGAGGACATCCTGAGCCTGTCCAAGAGCCACCAGGATTCTCTGGGGGCTGCCAGGCAGGCTGAGACTCCTGCAGGACTAGTCAAACCCCGGTAAATCCATACAAAGAAATTCCATAATGAAATGTGAGGGGTGCCCACTACTTTGGCTTTCCTGTTCGGCTGTCCCATCTCTCCTCCCAGCTGGAGAACTTCCCAAGGGAACCAGCAGCATCCTTTTTTGGGAGCGGCTTTCCCATAAAAGGGACAGTTGTTCCCTCCCCAGGCAGCTCCAGACCCCTGTGGTGCCCCAAGCACCCATCAGCAGCCCCCCAAACTCGGGGAGGGACAGAGAGGCAGGTCTGGGGCTGGCAGCCCCCATCCTCACCCGAGTCCCCCCACCGATTCCCGCTGCATTCTCTGTGCCCATCTCCTTTCCCTCATCTCCGGCAGTTCCCAGCACCCAAGGCTCTATCCCAGCCAGGGCACAGCCTCTCTCCGAGCATCCCAGCCCCATCTCCAACTTACTTGCCCAGTTCCTCAAAGAGCTGGTACTCCTCAGTGAAGCGATTGCAGGTGATGGTGGCCATCCCGAGGGGCTGGAAATGCTCCCTCCCCAGTGTGGAGTTCGGGGCAAGCAGTTCTCCTCTCGCTCCCTCCCTCTCCGTGTGCTCCCGGGGCTCTCTCCTCGCCGAGGTAAATAAGGGAATATGTTTGATTGACAAGCCCAGAGATAATGATGAGGGCAATTTGTCTTCTCAGCTTCACAAGCCTTCGTCAGCATCCCCGTCCCCATGGTGACCACTGCTGCCAGAAACGCCCTGTTTCTGTTGCCGGGGCAACTGCTTCCCAAACCCTCCGCCCTCCGTGGGGACTAGGACCCTGCTGGGCACCTGGCCCGGGGGCTGCCCGGGGGTCACCCACCTGCTGCAGATGGGGGGAAAGTCTAAAATACAACTATTAAAGGCAAAATAAAGGATGTGGCAAAGGTAAAATAATTGGGGCAAAAAGGGTTTCCATGGAAACCATGGTTTCCATGTTGCAGGAGGATGCTGTCA
>NW_008672464.1:24011-29502 GCF_000695815.1 Acanthisitta chloris | reverse complement strand
CCCCCCCCCAAAAAAAAAAAAATACAAGCCCTGCTGGTACCCACAGCAGTATCCCTGGCAGCTCTGGAGGGCTGTGGGACAGGGACACGCTGCGGCAGGAGGGAGCAGATGGAGAAGAAGTGTGTCAAGAGAATCTGGAGAAACCATGGCAGGTCCCCAGGTCCCCACACCGTCCCATCTTCAGCCACAGCCCCCAGGGGTCCTGGCCCCGATTGCACTGCAGGGGAAGGTTGGCTGCTCCCTGCTCCCTGCTCCCTGCCCTCACCTGCCAGGTGTCCCCATGAGCCCACAGTTCTCAGGGAGTAGGTCCTGAGGATCCCCCCCAGAGCGAGGTGAGCAGCTTGGCCTGAAGCACAGCCAGAGGGGAGTGAAAAGGCTGTGTCCTGGCGTGCTGCATCCCTGTGGTGCCCAAGCTGGGGTGGAAAGGAGGGGATTTCAGAGGGGGAATAGGAGAAAAGTCTGGCCCCCTCCTCCTCAGGCTTTCTGCTGCTGAGTCGCCTCCCTGCTGTGCTGAACATAAGGACAAAAAAACACAATAAAATTGTTGTTGTGAGGTCCAAGCCCTCGGGGAGGAGGTTTCCCTCTGAGCCCCATCAGCAGCTTCTGGGGACTCAGAACCCCCTCTTCCATCTACACCAGCCCTTGCACCTTCCACCGGATGATGCCCACACCCCATACCCTCTCCTGCCAGAAGAGCTTTCTACTAAGCTTTCATCCCGTTTCTGGATGATTTTGCAGCAGCAGGATCCCTGCTGCCCTGGAAGAAGAGGCTCTCAGTGCCGGTTGGGACAGCATTGCCTTTGGCAGCTGAGACGGATTGAGTTCCCTTTCAGGCTGCCATGGAAGGGTTAAAAGGAAAAGAAAAGGCTCTAACCAGACAAAAATAGGGAGAAATCTTTGAGAGGGGAGAGAGAAGGAGGAGCAGAGAGGGAGAAAAGAAAGGAGGTGGAAGTGGAGGAGGACAGCAAGTGGCGGAGTGAGGAAGAGGAGGGGGAGGAGGAGAAAGGTCTAATGGCTTTTCCATTAATTGCACCATTACCCACCTTCATCCCCACCTTGCATCCCCACATCCAGCCTCCCGCTCCCATCTGGCCCAGCTGGAGGGGACACTGCAGCCCTGGTGGCAGGGCAGGGACCTGATTCCCACCTGTGAACCAGCACAGGCATGGGGTCCGAGTCCCCAAGGATTGGTGGCCTCCAGACCCAACTTGGCCATGCCTCTGCATGTGCAGAGCACACTGGGCACCCTCACTTGGGGTGAGGGCAATGCATGTGTGCCATCTGTGCCCTGGGGGTGCAATGGTCCCCAAGACACCTCCTTACCCCTGCACAACTCCTCCCTATCTCACTCCCACACAAAAGGGGGGTTCATTCACCACCCTCAGAGGTGTGCCATGGCAAGGGGATGCCATGGGGGCTTGTGCATCCGGATGCTTGTGGGATTGCTCTCCTCCTGCAGCTTTTTGCTGCCAGCCCCTGGCAGCCCTCGGTGCCAAAGAGTGAGAGGAAGAGTCCCCCACCCTGGAGACCCCGTGGATGCCTGTGGGCAGCTCTGTGCCCCCACCTCACTCCCACCTGTGCTAATGTACGTGTCCCCGTGGGCACTGCAATGTGACCTGCCCCCACCTTCCTGCGCCCACCCCCACGCTGGCACACGTGTTCAACCCCACACGTGTGACTCTCTGTGCTCCCATAGCTGGGAGGAGAGATCTGTCCCTTTCTTCCCCCCAGGGCCCCCACAGCACTCCTGACTTCCATGGTCCAAACCCCTTGCCCAGGCAGGGGGAATAGCAAAACCCCCCACAGGGACCCTGCTCCCTTTCCAGGGTTCTACTGCTTGGCAGAGTCACGGCTCTCCAAGAAAGATTTCTCCCTCCCTGCTCTTCTATTCAGTTTTTTTCCCTTTTCCTAGACATTTTTCCCTCTGAGGATAAGGGGGTGTCAGACTTCTGGGTGCTGAACATCCTCTGCTTTGCTGATGATGTTTTCCCGAGTGGGAACTGTTGTGTGGCTCCACTCGCAGCTGCCTGGGGACAATCCAAGGGGAGCAGGAACTCTGTGGGGGACCTTCCCCCTCTGGGCTGGGGGCTCCCCTAAAGAGGGCAGCAGTCCCTGCCCTCTCCCGGAGGCCTCAGGGTACTCTTTGGATGTGTTTGTTCCCTGCCATCCCAAGATTTGCTCCTGCAGGGCTTTGCGAGCCAAGCTGCTCTCCTGCTGCCGTGCTCGGGTCTGGCCACCTGATGGAGACCTTCATCCCCAGCTCTCCTCTCCATCACTGGGCTGCCTCTCTAAAAACGTGTCCTGCCTCTCCCCACCCTACTCCAGCTCTACCTAGAGAGATTTAGTTTCTGCAATCCAACATGGGGCTACCCCAGGGTGGGCACCTGAGGTCTCATGCCGAGCCCCAGAAGCACTGGAAGGGCAGCTCAGGGAGGACCAACATGCCCTGAGGGGGCTGCAGCAGGTGACCCTGCTCCCAGGGGATGAGGCTTGCAGCAGTGACCTGCACTCCAAACCAGCAGGGCTGTGAATTACATATTGCAGAGATCCCAAAATTACTGGGACAGTTTCACACATAAGCTGGGGTCTGGGGGATGCTCAGTTGCTGTCCTCTGGGAAGCTGAATTTGGGGTTATTTTTAGATAAGATTATAAATACCGTGGTAACGAGAGCTGATTTACATTTAGGGTTGTGTTTGCAAATGTGCCCTGTCCTTGTGGGGCCTGGCACTCACTCCTGTGACCACAGGAAGCTGCTTTGGGCTGAGGCAGGGTGTCCTCAGTGCCACCCTCTCCCCAACAGCAGGGTCCTTGGGCAGAGACCCTCCTGTGGACATGGCTTTGGATACTTGGGGACACATAGCAGGTGCCATGCAGCTCCCTGGGGCCATCGTGCAGTGGTTCTGGAGGGGGAGAAACCTGCAAAACCACATGTCCTCAGACCCTGGTCCAGAGCACCCTCTCCCCATCATGGTGTGTTCAGGGTGCTCTGCCCCCCTCCCACCATGGCAGTTTGCTGAGATGTCCATCCCATGTCTTGCTACTGGGCTTCTCCTCTTCCCTCTCTCATGTGGGGGATGCCTGTGGGGCTGGAGAAGCTCTGAGGTACCCCCAGTCCTGCCTGGCCATTCCATCCCGATCCCATCCTCATCCTGTCCCCACACCTATACCCATCCCATCCAAACTCCATCCCACCCACATCCCCAGCCCCATCCTATCCCTCTCCCAATCCCCATGCCTATCCCACTACCTCCAGTCTGCTGGGTGCAAAGGCAGCCAGCCCATCCCAACAGAGAGGCAGCCACTACTCCTCCATCCCACCCTGCTCAGAGCCCTGATGGCCCCAGACACATCCCTTTGCCCCATCCCTCTGCAAGCCCTCATCCTACACCCAGCTCCTGTCAGAGTTTGGAGCAGTCTGGGGCTTGCCTGGCACTTTGAAAGGAAGTTGGGAAGGAGGGGAGCCTCAGCCTCTCTGTGCAAACACATCTCCTGGTGCAGGGAGCTCCACTGCCTGAGCATCTCTCCAGCTGCATTAACCACTTGGCAGCCAGAGCGCATGCACACTCCCAAGGGGAGTGAAAACATGGGATTTTGGCATATTGCTGCATTCTTCCCCACAGAGACCACTAATGAGCATTGCTGGGATGAGGAGCCCACATGGCAGCAGCTGCATGCCCTTTCCCAGCCCCACAGTCAGATACAGCACAGCTGGAATCAGTGGTGAAGGATAGACAACTGCTGTCCTCAGGCTGGAGGCTCTGCACTCTCCAGGCACCCAGAGATGTCCCTGCCTACTTCTCTTTGTTTTCAAGGACTACAATTTTCCTTCAACTGTTTCTTCTTGTAAAGATTCGGAATCCAACTTCTTTTAATTACGAAACAGATGACAGCAGATCCAATGCTATGGCCAAGCTGCCTGCAAACACGGCATCAGCCCAGCAGATCTGAAACTGGAAATGAAGCAAGACCAGACAAACCTTTTCATGAGGTATTAGTAAAAGTGAAGGGAGAAAAAAAATCGAACATGTTTTCATGGAAATTTCCATTTTTGAAGGAAAAAAAAATATAAGAAGGACTAAACTTGGATGCATTTATATAAATATGGAAATGAAAGCCGTCTCCCGAACCTTGTCGCCACCCCACGTCCAGCCCTGCTCTCCTGCTCCCTCCAGCACCAACTCCCCCTTTGGCAATATTTGTTCCCAAGCCCCCTGCAGCATCATCCCTGCCCTCCTCTGGCTCTGGCTCTGGTTCTGCCTCTGCCTCTGGCTCTGCCTGCAGCAGCCTCCTCTTCTTCAGCAAAGTGTTGTTTTATTTTCAGCAACCGACTGGCTTTGCCAAATGGCAGCCAGCACTGCAGCCCTGCTGCCGATGGACACACTGGTGGTGCACAGCCCCAGGGACCAGGCTGTGTGGTTGAGGTAGTCTGAAGATGTGGAGCATCCTCCTGGTGCTCACCTCTGCCCAGGTGATAGCAAGGGAGCAGGGATGGAGCAGGGATGGAGATGGGGCTACTGGAGGAGCTGAGTCCCCCTCCAAAACCTGTGCTTGGGATATGTCTGTAGGGACGTGGGGGACAGTGGGATGGCACAGTAATGCATGTGTGCAGAGCAGCAGTGACTGGTGCACATACCACCACACTCTGGCTTTCCAAACTCCTTCCCAGCTCTACAAGAAGAGGCCTCCTCTCTTCTGCCTTGCTGTCAACTGGTTGGTTTTTTGCTTTGTTTCTATAGAAAATCCCAATTCCCCCAAATAATCCAGCTAAGAGTAAGAAGAAAAAAAAAAAACAAACGTGTCATTTCATTCTCTTCCCATCCTCATCCCTCTCTCACACACAGGGCTTGAAAGCACACTGCAAGGTATTCACCGTGCACGCTGCCAATTGTCACATCTTTCAATGACAGATTTTAAATGAATGTTATTTTGCAAGGGAAAGGGGGGGGGGGAAAGGGAAAAAAAAAAAAAAAGAAAGCCCACACTGCTCATCCAAGAGCTGACAAGTCCTAACGGGCCTCATTTTCCAGAGACAAAAATAACTATTTTCAAAATTCACAGCAGGGCCTTCGCCTACACACGCTGCACCAAGAGAAACCTGTGGGGAGAAATGTAAAACACATTGTGTAAATGGAAATGCACCATGCATCCAAAACGCTTTTAAAGCGATTTACCCCTTTCATCCTCGCCAGCTCTCCTGTGAGCGCACGTACGCACGCTCGCACCCCCCGAAGGCGCGGGGGCCTGCAGCTCTGCTGGTTGCTCTGCTCCCAAGCTGCCTGGCCCCCAGTGATTGGATGGGCTGGCTCCCCACGCCAGTGGATTATGGGGAGGTGTTTTCCCCTCCACGCGTGCGCTGCTGGAGAAGTGATGCCCATCTGCAGTGAGGGGACATAGAGTGGTGCTGGCAGGTGGAAGACATCCCCATCGTCCCTGTCCTCTATCAAGACTTCGAGTCCTGCAGCTACAGAGCACCACATCTGCCTCTGTAG